>NW_022639608.1:157734-168269 GCF_010583005.1 Odontomachus brunneus | reverse complement strand
AGAGAGAGAGAGAGAGAGAGAGAGAGAGAGGGAGAGAGGGAGAGGGAGGAGCTGAAGGCGCGCAAACGCCGGCTTCCCGGAGTATCCGGTTAGGAGGTCGCCCTCGATATCACGATATCGATACGTAGACTATAAAGACTACGGCACGGAGAAGAGGAGGATAGTTTGCTCTCTTTCTACCGTGCCGCTCCTTTTATCGTGTATCCTCGGGCTTTTTTTCTCGAAACGCGCCGTATCCGCGTGCGTGTCTCCGCAGTGGAATCACGAATTACCGGCTGATCGCTCGGGGCTTCAACGGACGTTCGCCGACTTGTGGGACCTTGCGCGTTTACCTGCATACAGGGTGCCCCATTAGTAGTCATTAAACTTTCCCGCATGACTGACCTGCCCGGCTTTCGGGGTCTACACGATGCCGGTGTGTACGATCATCGGCCTTGCGAGAGGCCGGCGCGCGCGAGATCCTTAGAAAATTGGTTCGCGTATTTGCATCGGTGCGCGAATGCGTGCGTGTGTACGCGGCGTGTACGCGAGCGCGCGCGTTCGCGACAGGTTGCCATTATGAAATCTGAAATTCAGAGAGCTAGCGTACGCCGAAGTAATTTACGTTTTTGCGGTGCGCGACAGAGCGCCGTGACGAGTGTACGTGCGTATGTGCGGTAATATCCGAAGCGCGATTTTTCCTTGCTACACTCGCGCTCGGTTCCACAGCGTCGTTGGGAAATTATGCCGTCGCGGCGCTATTAGCGACATTTGCATGCGACGGGTAGATTTGTCGATAACGCGAATCGATGTGTTTTGCCCGAGCAAAACAGACATGCTTCTCGGACTAAATCACAACGAGACACTGTGATTTAATATACATGAGACATCATTGTTTATACGTTGTATTTCGCTCGCTAATTAAATATTCAGCACGCTACGTCGATAACTATAAATCTGACAATCATCGTTACTTTACTTCATATCACTATACGACTGTAATAAGTCACGATCGTTATTATGATAATTACATCTATACTCTGAAAGAAGGAAATGCTTGGTCTAACTGAAATTGTAGTTATTTATGCTCCCGCTATATTTTTTAGCTGTTCCAACATGAAAATGGTGATACCATTGCATATAAAATTATCATGACTTACATTATAGAAGACTTCAATAAAAAATGATTCTCTTGATTACAATTTATAGCGATTATTTCTTCATATGACTACAGTTACCAAACATTTTTCTCAGTGTAAGAAGCACAAAATCTCGATCTCGGATTCTCAAGAAACAACATTTCAAACAATCGTTTAACGCAAATCAATCCTCAGCCGAGAGCTGCGCTAGATCTATCGGGGTGCGGCGTGTCGGCCAACGCGATTCCGAGGGTCACCCTATACGGTGAGAGGCGCGAAGGAAGGTTTACGGGTAAGAGAATGGTCGCGGGAAGTGTCCGGCCGGCGACCGTCCGAAAGCGCATGGTCACCCCGTTCCGTTCCGGAGGGTCATCCATTGGCTCTCTCTCTCACTTAGCATAAAAGGGTAACTAGCAAATGCTCAATGCCCGCTGTCATAATGGAGCGAGTGTCCCATGGACATAATTAGGCGCACAGCCCATGGGAAATTCGGACCCTATTCGGACGTTTCGGCTCTTTGCCGGGCTGGACGCTTCGCACAGGCATTAAAGCGATGGGGTCATCCCGGTGGACAGTGAGAGAGATCGCGCAGTGTCGAGACGAGCAGTTGTCAAACAACGTGAGCAAATATGACACACGGTGTGTGCCAAGTTGCGAGACTGTGAGATAAACGAGCAGCAGCGAAATCGGAGGCGATAGTCAATATAAAACTCGATGACGAAAAACATTGCCACTAATCTATCCGATCGCTGCTGGTGGCGTTTCCTCGTACGTTTGTGTTTTGTACGACTCATTTTGCGCGCGGGATTGTTATGGCGAGGAATGCGAGGATGAACAACAACGTAGTCGCGACGATTGCCGTATTCATCATTGGACGTTATTAATCGGCGACGTTAGGAAACATAACATTTTCTCGTTAAACGCCGGTCTGTTTGCTGAATGGTTCGATAACCACTCGCTTTAAAGAGATTACACCACGAATAGAAAGAGAGAGAGAGAGAAGCAAAGAAAGAAAGGGAGAGAGAAAAAACGTCGATCATGTAACAAGAAAATTAAGAACGTTGCCGTTGATAGACGACGACAGCATTCCAGACAATTGATGGTAAACGAGAATGAATTGAAAATTCCTGTCTTCCAGGGAAACGCTGTTTTCGATATTACACGATCCATACGCGGCGGGAATTAATCGTCCAGACGATGTTTCACGTCGCAAGGTTAAAGATGACATAGAATCGCCATTAATATTCAGTTGGCGCGTAAAAAAATGCGCGATTTGCATATCCGTCAGATTTGTTATAACGAAAGACCTCACCGTGAGCAATATTAATTCTGATTAAAAACGCGGAATTACGATACTAGCAATATAAATTAGAATATAATCGCCGCAGCGAGTAGCCTAACGAATCAATCGTACGGCGCAGTGGCGGGCATTTGAGCACGGCCATTTCTCGCTGAAGCGTTTAGTTAGTTCAGTTAGTCACTTCACGAGCACCCTCTGAGAGCTCGTAGCTCGTCGCTAAAAATAAATTAATATATTTTCGAATAAATCCTCAGCACACGCGAGGGGGAAAGCGTCGAAAGCCGAGAGCGCGCGAAACCGGAAGGTTGCATTGTATCTCTAAACTTAATTTACGAGCGTGTCACTTGTCGAGATTTACTGGCGTATGTGTTTACACGCGCGCCGTGGACTGTCGATCGTGCGTTATAGACTGCAAAACGTCGTTGCAGGAATGTCGTTCCGATACCACCCGGCCGAAAAGAGCCCGCGCGCGCGCGGGTCTCAAGGCCGGCCGAAGCGCACGGCGAGCGCGCGTCGCCTTCCACATACGCACCGGCATCGAAGTCACCGCGCGTCGCCTGCTAGATGCGGGCGTTCAAGTCACTACGGCAAGCGCGGTGTGCGCCGAGTTGCACGCGATCAAGCGGGCTAATTTTCGACCGTGGACATCGAGTTGAATGCGACACGGCGATATTTCCCAACACTGACAGTCGATATTCTTTCGGCTACTTTGAGATGTTCATTGAGCAGGATCGGTTGTCGTTCCCAACGGGATATCGTTATTCAGACCTTGAGGTGCGCTATACAAACGCGTAAGAGTGGCAATTACTTTTTTTGCGCGTTCCCAGCATCGGGCTCGGTGCACACTAAAATTGCAACCGATTTCAATGTCTGAGAGAGCGCCGTGCGTGCGTGCTGCTAATTTATTCCCGGGACCGATGTCGCGCTACGATATCCTATCGGGAGGCAAGTTCGATACACGCCTACGTACGCAAGAGAGAACTCATCGAAATCCCAATTCAATCGAAAGCAAAAACTCACGGATTGCGCTTTATCGGTGAAGTGCTGACAACGAAGCGAGCTGGCACGTCCGGCTGCAGAGGGAGGAAAAGAGAGACAGAGAGAAAGAGGGAAAGAGGGAGAGAGAGAATGCTCCGAGCCTCGCAGATCCTCAGACGTATCCTGCTGGATATCCTTCCGATGGACAGCACCACGATATGTGCATGGATCGCACAGAGCACGAGTTTCTCTCGGCGTTTCCGGAGACTCGCGATATCGCGCACTCACACTTTACTGTTTCCTGCACACAGCGGCACTAATCGGTTCCTCTTGTTTACACGTGTGTGTTCTCTCCCTCTCTCTCTCACTCAAGTTGATGTTTTGATCACAGTCGTGTTCACGCGGCACTCGAGCGATCAAAATCCCCAGATTTTCGCGCAAAATTCCCTCGGTGTTTCGATCGCGGTGGAATCGGCCGCGATCGCGAAATGATCGGCGGTGGATTTTCGAGCTCACGAGCCGACACGAAGCTCCTCCTCATCGGCGATCTTGCGGACTGGCTCGTCGAGTCTTGGCGCGCATTCATTAATATGATAATCATCCAATACGTATACGGTGTCTCTCGTCGATCGCTCTCGTCTCCGTTGTCGTTGTCGTCGTCGTGGTCATCGCGGTCGACGACGGCGGTGCCGCGTAAAACACCATTGCAAATCAAAAGAGATCGCGGTCGTGATCGATAAGCCGTACGAACTGACGAGTAAAGGAAAGCGGAGGAAATGCGTGACGCCGTTGACGTAAACTCCACGTCTCACTCGCGCCTCGGAATTTGAATTTGACCCTCGATAAGACAAGTCGCACCGCGCTCGATTTTGCGCGCGGACAAAAATCCTCCTCGCTCTCGCTGTCTCCGCGAATCTGTCTGAGATTGTCCGTGTAGCCGACGCACTTTTCGCTACTTCAACACCGTCACTCTCCGTGTCTCGACGCGTTTTCACGTATCTCCGGTCATTTCGTTATCGCGCCTCAGCCTTCGCTGTCCACCTCATCCTCCGTCTTTCCTCGTCCTCTCCTTCTTCTTCTCCTCCTTCTTCTTCGCCACCACCGCCTCCTCCACCTCCTCCACCTCCTCCTCCTCCTCCTTCCTCCTCCTCGTCGGCCTCTTCCTCCTCCACCTCCAGCTTCTCCACCTTCCACCAGCGAAAACGACTCGTCGCGCTACCGCCCTCCTCTTCTCTGTCCTCTTCCTCCTCTTCCTTCCTCCGCTTTTTCCTCTTGTTCCGTACGAGATCCAACAACAACCACCGCCACCGCCGCCGCCGCCGCCGCCGCCAACAAGCACTTGGTACCGCCGAGGTGCCGTCGCGCGCCGACTAATTTTCGGACGAACTTTCCGGTTCGGTGTCTTGTATTGGACTGTGCAGAAGTGGCACCTTCCAGTTTCTGAACTTACATCTTGTCAGGTAAGTGTGAGCTTTGCCCGCGCGGCTCCGGGGCGGTTGCGCGTGTGTGCGCCGTGTGCACGTGCACAGGCACGGGTCCTCACACGCGTCGCGACGTCGTATGCGTGTGTGTCGCGCCGCAGACCCGCCTCTTTCCCCACTCTACACGCACGTTCTACCTGGCCTCTCTCTTTCTCTGTCTCTCCCTCGTGCGTGTGTGCTCCGGATCGCCGCCATACGAGCGTGATAGCGGTGCTCCAGCGAGCGCGTCGTATGGAGCGCACGCGTTGCGTGCGCGTGTGCGTACGTAAGAACGCGCGCGGGCGAACGTGTGCGTGCGGTCGCCGTGGACGCACGTGAGTGTATACGGCTTTACCCCCGTGTGTCGCCCGTAGACGACCACTGGTAGCTTCGTTCAGGTATCAACGCGAGACGTCCCTCTCTTTCTACCTCTCTCTTTCTCTCTCCTGATCGCGCTACGCGTCCTCTCACTGTCCTCCTCCTTCTCTATGCGAGTCTCTTCCCCTCTCCTTCGAACGATCTTTTCTTTTTCCACCGCGTCCTCCTCCCCGTCTCCCTCCTTCTCAGCTACCCACCACCCATCTAGCTCTCTGCAATGCGTGAGTGCGTGCGTGACTTTGCTGATGCGCGTAGGGGACATTTAGCGTGTCGCGATCGCGTTTTACCCCTACCATCGTTCGCATTCGGAGAGAGAGAGAGAGAGGGGGAGACGGGGAGTGAAAAGGGGAGAAAGGTAGCCGAGCGAGTGAGCGAGCGTTTTCTAGGATTCGACACGCCGCGAGGGTTCAGTCGAGGAGGGTAGTTTCTCTTTGCGCGGTAATGTTCTCTTCCGGGGGTGGTCGTGAACGATTCTCGCGCGATAACATCGACGACGCTCGTACGGTTTATGGGTATCTTCCAGCACGACGTCACGCTATTCTAAATTAAGTCGCGAGAGAATCAATATACATGTTTGTGCATATGTGCCTGAGACTGTAGCTTCTGATGATGTATCGCTCTATCAGATTATACTGCGCATTGAATAAACTTGTCTCTCTTCGTCGCGGGATATGTTTAGCATATTTTTGAGGAGAGCGATAGAAAGCATAAATCTGTGCGCTGAGACCGATCCGAGCATTTGCATAATCACGAGAAAACAAAATCTTAATCATCTTAAGGTAATTAAAGAGGCCCCGACATCGAAACAGATATGCGTCAGTTCTATTAAACAGAGAAAGTTCGTGCTTCTGAAATTTCGCGTGACTTTCCAGAATCCAGATTTTAATATTGACCACCAAACTGCCTTGTCAGATTGAACACGCACATTTCGTTATTTAGGTGAAAACGATGCGAAGGACGTGTATAAAAAAATTTACTCACGGATAATGCAACGTGTTCTAGAACAATAGTCACCTGTCTGCTTTCGGGCTTTAACGCAAGACACGATCTTTCTCTCTTCCCCCTTGAATTAATCGGGTGCAATCTCCACCTTCCCCCTTTTCCCCCCCGTCGCAACTCTGCGTCTTCAACGTTAATTATCCTGGTAACTAAATTCCAAATTAAAATTCGCTTCAAGTCCACTCGAAACTGACTCGAGGACAAGGTTGTCTTAATTTGCCAGAACCTCTTCATCCTTGATCGCTTATAACGCAAAAACCGCTGACGCCTTCTCAGGAGCACCCGCGCGCACGTTATACGCAAGCGACCGGCAACGAAGAAAGAGAAATCCGCTTGACGTTTTAATATTGTCCCCCCTGGCACGAATAAATCGCTTGCTCGAGAGTACAACCTCGGGCGTGGAAAACACCGATCGCCCTCGAAGCTTTTTCTGCCGAGTGGAAACTCGATGAAAGTTTCACCGGCACGTCAACACCGGTTGCTTTATTATGCTGCACCGGTTTTTCCGATTAGACGAGCTTGAGTCGCCCGACGCCGCGAAATCTTTCCTCTTTTCCGGGCCTGTTTGGCCGCATCGCGACGAGACACTTTGCGCGGCGAGCCAAACCCGAGCGGGTCGATGGTTTGGTGGACGTCTTGTCATGTCGGACGGACGATTTTCGACGTATCCTGTCTGGGAAAGTGTAACTCGCGTCGGGATATAGATATAATAATACGTGCGCCTACGCCGTGAAGACTTTTAATTCGCGGTGGAATCGAAATTTCATCACGCGTCGCGTCTCTCAGACCGACCTGGCTGGTCGTATCATTAATCTGTCGCGTCGTCGACGACGACGACGACGACGCAAAAATAACCATGAACGACTTGAAAAAGAGGTGATCGCCAGAGCCGCAGGGCATCCATGCGCGGATCGGTATCGGCGAATTCCGAACGCGGCGGCAATTAATTCGACGATTTCGCGACAGAACCTCGGGCGTGGAAAACGCAGATTGCCTCTCCGTTTCGCGTCGCCTCTTTTTCCCGAGCCTTTCCTCTTTTTGTTTTCCTTCCTATGAACTCTCTCGATCGACATCGGGGACGGGGACGACGACGACGATGCACGACGCATGACGATGTCAGGAAGTCGCTCGAGAGTTTCACCTCGGGCGCCTCCGTCGGCTATTTTAACGAAGGCTAGAGAAGTCGCGTATCGAAGTTCGTGCAGACGTAAATAAGAGGATAGTTTCACGACCGGCTCGTCGCCGGCCGTCCATTTTTCCATCTTCGGTCGTCCGCGTTACGCCCATAAGCGATCCTGAGTGTCGATCTCATACCTATAACAAGGCTGATCGGGTGCGCCGCCACCCGGCTCGCGCCCGCATGCTCGATGAGAAAAGACGAGATGAAAACAGGCCGAGAGAGACACAAGGAGAGAGAGTTACAGATGGAGAAAGAGGAGCGCGAGTAGGTACTGTTAATCAAGCGAAATCCCGACGTCCGAACCAGTTTCGTTAATGAAGCGGTGACACGATATTCATTAAGGCGAGAGGTTTTATGACCGCGCGAAATTCGCGCGGAGCCGGCCGCGGAGCTATCGAGTATAAGGGAGACGCCTGATCGGAATCGACTATATCGATGGTTATCAAACGCGCCGCTCAAGTCGGTCTCGTTAATGAGATCACACCGTTGTCATAATTGGTCTGCGCAATGTTCGAGAAGAGTTGGAAGTGCGCGACCGACGTGTGCAAGTATCAGTATTTTTCTGCGGATTCTTAAGTCGGCGAGACTCTCCGTGCCTCTGCTTACCGTTGAGACGGCATTTCGGACGGGATCACATAAGTCGCGTTAATTAAATCACCGTCGTCACGCATTATGCCGCGGCGCGAGTTCGCCGGGGCAATTTTAAGTAGTAAAAGCAGACGCGGGTCAGCCGCGGCTTACATAACTACCAGGCACACCTGCCGATAATGAGATCGTTATTAATTCGCGCGTGAATATGCAGAAAGGACGACGACGTGGTCGGACCAGCCGCAAGTTACAGTCACACGTATAGTGAGAAAAAATGTTCTCGGAAAATATGCTCCGACAAGAGGCGCTTCTTGCAGAATTTGTGCGCGGTCATCGGACAAAGGCGGCAATCGCGAAAGCACACGCTTATACGCGCAAGGCTCGTTCGCGTTTAATTGCAAATTTCAGCGTGGACTATTCCAAGTCTATGGGATGCTAAAAAACAGACACGCTGAAAGCAGCGTTAGGCGTAAGTCGATGAAAATTTTCTTTCACTAAAACAATTTCGGCAAATCAAAATTAATCAATCGTCATAGATAAAATCGCGAACAATCTCATTGATTGATGGACTTAATTGTTAGTCGGTTGTACAATCAATTGCGTCAAAGTTTGATTAATAATTAATTTTATCGTTCGATGAAATATTTCTGATTTTATATACGACGATTAATTTCGATTATTGATTTGCCCATTATTTTAGTCAATGCAACACACTGGCTAAAAAGCGTTGATATGATTTATAAATTGACTTATAAATATAATATTGATTTATAAATTAATAAATCAATCCAACGGAGCGAAATTCATGAAAGCTTATATTCACAACGCTCATTTGCGTATAATTCCGAATGCTACATGAAAGAAAAGTTTGGTTGGATTAAGCAAATTTCTGATGAAGTATGAACGAACCAGAATTGCAGTTAAAGTTACCAAAATTCTAATCAAGTTAACAAGATTCTGATTAATAGAATTCTGGTTCTTTCAACTGGGATTCTGGTTCGTTCATATTTCACCAGACGTTTGGTTAATCTAAGCAAATCTTTTTCCGCGTGTGACAAGGAAAAATATGTTGAAAGCCGGCGCGATGACGAATTAAAGCGTACTTTCCTCGCATTGGGACACGTGTGCGTTGCAAAAAATTCGATGACTCTCCGCCACTGTCGCGATGTTTTTGTCTTTCGTTCTCCCTTTCCCCTTTTTTTCATTTTCCTCAGGTAGATCGTTGTAGCTGGAACGTGCGTCGTGCGTCATGCGATTTATCGGGTCTCTTTTCGAATTCTTATCGCGCTTCATAAAAACGACGTCGCGCGTTATGGCAACGGCAGTGGCGGCGATCGCGGTGGCGGCGGAGGCCGGGACACGTATAACCGTGAATTGTCGTTACGTTTGTCATTGTCGTTGTAAATAAAATGCCGCGCCGTATCTGCCGGTGCCGCCGAGAAAGAGAGATCTACCGCAGATATCCCCAGGTAAACGAGTATCCGCTCGCGTCTGCCGCGACAGTAATGTCGGAGCGAGCTCTTTTATTAGCCCGGCTGTCCCCCGGCCATCACCCTCTGCCCTCTTCTGCGCGCTCGTTTGTCCAAAACCTTCCTCTTCCCGGTATTCATTCGGACTACCGATGTACGCCATAACAAACCCTGACGTATCTTTCGCCGCGCATGGCTTTTTAACTTCCACAGCACAGTCGTGATCCAATTTCTTTCTTTGTTTCCTCCTTTTTCGATTAAACGGCGAAACGCGCATTTCAGTGAGACGAAACATATATACTCGTGACGTGAGATATCATTAGGTCGCGGAATTTCGAGCCGCGAAAACAAGAGATCCTTGGTGGGAAGATGTCGCGAAACATGATGCTCTCTCGAAATGCGCGAAACGCTCTGTTGCGATGTGGAAGCCACGCTTTGTAGAATCGCACGTAAGAAAGCGGTCACCGCCTGCGACATTTTTCTGCACATCGCGCAACCGATCCCCCTTGAACAGCGTCTATCGCGAAGTAACGCGAAACGGAAGTGACCGGAGAGAACGCGGCCCCTGGAAAGTGTCGCAAAAATTGTAACTGGCGGCGGCGGGACAGGCAAAACGTGAGATGCGAAAATTCGTTCCGGTACAGTAATTGCGCGAGGAAACTCCACTTAGCGGGAAGCATGGCGCAACGCGACGTTACATTACACCGTCGCATTATATAAATTTATAAAGGGCAACGCTCACACAAGCGACTTACGTAACGCTCCGAGCTCGGCGCATGGTGCTATGATTTCCGGTTGAACGCTTCGAACGAATAATGCCCAAATCAAACGGCTACTTTCGCGGAGGCAGTCACTGGAAAAGTGCTCGTAAGTTTGCGCGGCCGAAAGTCGCGTCGACGATGCGTACGTGCGTGCAAAACAGATCCGACTCCGTCGGGGATTTTGTACATGAAAGAGAGGACGAAATCGACGCGATTATGAGTGTTTACATTACCGGCACCTGGACACATACACACACACTCTCTCTCTCTCTCTCTCTCTCTCTCTCTCTCTCTCTCTCTCTCT
>NW_022639608.1:137427-157549 GCF_010583005.1 Odontomachus brunneus | reverse complement strand
TCTCTCTCTCTCTCTCTCTCTCTCTCTCTCTCTCTCTCTACGCGACCGGTTAATTACCGGTAATATTTCACGCCGCGGTAGCTCGACGACTGGATAAATGCACGCCGGCGTGATCGGCGTGCGCGTTTCGCGCCACGCGCTTTCGCATCGAGGAGACACTGACCGATGCGTTTTATGGATTCCGTTTAATCGAGATGAAAGAGTCTAATTACGATTCTTTGGTGCGATTGCCAAAGTAGAATTATTCACGGGACAAACAATTCACGTTGCTTGAGACAAGTCAGACGTACGCGCCGAATTATTCTTCAGTTTTCATTTCAAACGCGGTGTGAACATACCTTTCTTGTTCAAACTGACTTTTATTCCGAATTAAAATGATATTAAATTCCCTTTTCCTCATTTTCAAATAAATTAATTATTGATTAATTCATTAGTTGGTTTTACTTTGTATTGTGAGAAATTATCGCCTCAGGAAAAAAATCGAACCTGGACCATCCCGTTTGCGTGAGAATTCACATCTAGAAAAGTAGAAGGCAGAAAGACAGAAGTCAACCAAAACTTGCGCTCACGAGTCAGGTACTAACCAATAGTTTCTGTTTTTCTACAAGTGCGAGTTCTGCTTTGGCTTTTGCCTTTCTGTCTTTTCTGCCAAGGTGTGAATTGTTTCTTGCAGGCTGTACTCTTGTCACGTTATTACACTTAATTGTGCGTCTTCTTTCTCCCCTTTCGCACTACAACAGAGACTCTCGTTGAATACAAGCGCGAGTGAATTTCGGCTCGACGTCGGCGAACTGGGCCCAATTTGCGACGTCCGCCCGCGCGACGTTCGCTTACGCTCGCAGCGATCGGCACGCTCGTCGTTAATTTATCAGCTTCCGCGGCCCCTCGAGATAAGGGGAGGACGCGGGTGTGTGTACGCGCTCGTAATGCAGATGTGGAGAAGCGGGGCCGCGCATAACCCGCGCGAATTTAGTGTTCCGCTTTAATCTACGCTTACGCCGCTCGCAATAAGCGTCTTTCTCGCCCTCCCTCCCGCTCTCGCCCGCCCTCACGTCGCATCGTCGCATTTCGCGCCTCTCTCGTTCACTCTCCTTCTCCTCCACGTTCGGTCGCTGCACGTTGCATCGTTTAATCTGCATGCCGCGTGCGTTTACGCCGTGAATAAGGCGCACCGGGAACGCCCCGTGTGTACGCACTCGGGAACACTTTTAATGGGCCCGCACCATCGACGAGAGCCGGCCTGAGCATTAAAACAAATCTCTGCCTCGCGAACGGCGACGATACCCATCGGCCGTTCGTTGCACCGCGTGCGATCGCGATCGGTGCGGCGCGAATACCATAGAGAGACGTTCTTCTCACGAGAGGAAGAGAAAGAGAAATAGGGAGACATGCACACAGACAGTGAGAAAGGGAGAGCAGGACTCTTCTGCCCAATGTGACGGGCGATTTGTTCCGTCGCCACGATTGGATGCGTTACGTGCGATAATTCAGCGATAACGCGCCGCGCGATCTGCCCGTCGTTTTTTTCCGAGTCAGCCAGCCGATTTAATTACGCGACTGTTTATCAAGGCGCGCGTGTTACGTGTGGACGTGACGTATGTTATATATGTGCACAACACGACAGCGCCACATCAATTTCAGCCGAGCGACGGTGATGTGGTTCCGGTTGATTAAAAATAACCGGACCGAATTCCTAGTGCCTCCCGATCGGAGTCGTGAACGCGGAAGGCGAAACGCGACGGTATCATTGTCCCATATAGAGCATTTAAATGTTGCCTACTGTACTGTAATTACGGTGTTTCGCAGCGCGATTTCGTCACGGCGCGCTATGCGGCTTTTCATAAATTACAACACGCTCCAACTGCTACGTGCAATTTGGCAAATTGCTATTCCGCGTGAAAGATCGACACGTCGTTCGTACGCGCCCATTATCCGATCGATTGTCCGGTCGTCGATTAACATCATTTTTCTCGAGGTCGTTTCCGTTCTGCTCGCGACTCACGGTAATTAATAGTTTGCCGTTCGTCCTCTGTATTTTTTATGCCGTATATGCAATTTCTTCTTTCTCTCACTGTCTCATATATATTTTTTTTCACTTTCCAATTGCACTGGAAATCAACCTTACTTTTTTTTCTTTTACATTTTTCCTAACTTATTCTTTTCTTTTGTCATTGCATCATTTCGTATAATATCAAACGATTATTATACAATTATTATGCGTTGTAAAATAAGCTCTGAATATGGGGCCAATCTCGAATATTGTAAAACATGTTATATATCTAATGGATATTGTACCTAAAAGATAGAACAATAAATTCTAACTTGAATTAATTCCTTTATTCATTTAGTCTCGTATCTTGTAATCTGTGTATATATATATGTGTGTGTGTGTGTGTGTGTGTGTGTACAAAATAAAATGCTTTTTCTGTCTGTTCTCTATTCTCTGTTCACTCCTAAACCCTTTGATCGATCTGGACAAAATTTTACATAGTTATTCTCTTAGACCCTGCGGAAAATGTAGGCTACATAAAAGGACATCCCTTATTTCATCCTCTTGCGTGATGAGCCGAGCAGGGCAGTCTCAGCTAGTGCACAATATATATGAGAAAAATCGCGAGATTTCCCAGCGTCGTTCCCGTTGTGCCGGGATCCCGTTCTGGAAAGTTGGTAACCTTGATGGTCGATGTTACGCGCTGTTTTACCGGACGACCGTTTTCAATTATTGGTCCGCAAAGTCTCGCGCGCCTGGAGACCGAACGCCCGTAAACTTTCCGCGCACCGCGTAATTAGATGGAAATTAGCTAGTTTATATTTATCAGCAAGTGGCAATTACCGGTGATCTACACATTTTTCTCACATTATGTAATTACATTTGCATTAAGGTCGTCGACCAGATTTCTCGCCGTTATCAATGGCCGCGACGCCACGAATATTCGGATTTTTCGTGCGCCTCAAACTCGCTCGTTCGTCGGACGCGCACGGAGAACGCAATGCGCGGATGGACTCGTATAAACGCATTCCCGCGTCGAGAAGAGGATGTGCTAGGGAGGCTTCGCCGCGATGCACATTCAGCTATTAACGCGGTCGTTCGATCTTGAGACTTTGTTTTACAGCGGCCGTAAAACGCGTTGGCGTAGCGCGGCGATTTAGCGGCAAACGAGAACACGGCTCGTAGTCGCTAATATCAACGCGTGCAGCGGACACGATCGCGTGCTCATAGCGGGATGTACCGGGCTGTTCGCGTATCGCAATTCGTTAGCCACGCGCGCAGAAATAACCGGATTGAAATTGAGCGGCTCTCACTCGTAGGCGCGTTGTCACCGACGCTGTAACAACTCAAAGTATCGGAACCCAGGCAGGCGCAAATTCGTCTTACGTAACGCAACGACGAAGCAACGACGAAGCGACGACGAAGCGACGGCGGAGCGATTTACAACGTCAGAGGAGTTACATGAGCGACATGGACGCGCAGCGTTTACGCGTTTACGCCGTTCAATTTTCGTAACATATCGCGCCGTGCACCACATACATCAGCGATACGCCGTGTGGCGTACGGATAGTATAATTATCAGCCAGTGTGAGAAGTCATACGTTTCCGAGCCGAGTACCAAGAGCCAGTCGCGCCGTTAATGATTACGCCAAGTTACATGCGTAAGTAACATTTAATTCGTTGGAAGTCGCTGAAGTTTATGCCCGCCAGCCGGTATTAATTACACTGATAAAATACCGACACTCTCGGCTTTTTTCCCACCTTTTTCCTCTTTTTATTTGCGCGAACGTGCGCGCGAATTACGAGCGCTATGTAATTACGGCAAACTGTATATTCGCGGCGCATCGCGCCGAGTTACGCTCGCGGAAACTTTTAATATGGTCGCGCCACAGGTGCATCGTTCAGCGTATTGAGATAAATCTCGCCTTGCGTATACGGCGGCGATGTCTATCGGCGAATTGCGGCTATCTTGGCGATCTAATAGTGAATATGCACGCGCGACGGACGGTTATCGGACGTCCTGTTTCGATTGGACGATGCTCCTCTTCGCGAGCGGAAAGTCTGCCATTTCTGTGCCATCCGCGGCATTTGTCTCTCTCTCTCATTCGCGGGAGACAGCTTTCCCGCGCGCGGCCGGACAATAAAATTGCTCGCTGAATCGGAATGAGAGATAAAGATATTCCCTTTTACGTTCCCTCTGTCGAATACGGTAATCTCAACGTACGGCGGTGAAGCCGATCCTTGGCGGCCGTGCATTATCCAAGACGCCAGAATGCGGCGCGAGCAGCTTTAACCGCTTCAGGAATCTCTCTCTCTCTCTTTCTCTTGTCGATAAAATCTCTAGAAACGATTATTATTGATGCAAACCGCGCGTTATTACGAAGAGGTAAGGGGGCGTCGATAGTGCATATAGCGGTTACTTTATTAATGCTTTTGTATCATTTACATAATCGAACGGCGACGGGAACAATACGCATGCCGAAGCCTCTCATATTAATTGCGACCGTACGTGCGCGCGCGCGCGCAAAGATTCTCCTCTCAATTAACCAAGCGCACATTAAAAGCGAGTATCTCTCGTTCTCGTCGAAAGATAAGCATACCGATCGCCGGCAATCGCGCCGACGCAATGGATCCCGTGATCTACGATTCTGCTGCGAGTATTGCTGCGGGTATGCATACGGACTCTCTGCGGTAGGCAAGAGAGTTCATCGCCCCTGTCGTTATAACATCGCGCCGTGTCTGAGCGCACACCGAGCTATCGATTTATTGATTAAGTCCCGATCGGGCGATCCGCGACGTGAGCTGTTGCACCATTACGCAAGCGTAATTTGATTAGCTTTACACGGAAACTCAATATTACCTTGTCCGCGCGCGCGCGCGCGCGCGGCGAATGAGAGAACAATGTTGATACGTTAATGCGCATTGCCATGGAGAGAGAGAGAAAGAGAGAGAGAGAGAGAGAGAGAGAGAGAGAGAGAGAAAAATCCTCAAACTATTAGCGCGATAAAATCGCGACAGTGCTTTCGTATGATGAATGATGCTTTAGGAAAGACGATTACACAGCCGTTCCCATGATACGCGCGGACGACTTTGTACCGAGAATCCTCGGCGACTGAGTCCTTTGTACGATCTCGCGCAAGACGGTATCTCAGCATCGCCTGGTCAACAAATCTCGATCTCGCCGATATCGCGACTTGCAAACGTGTAATTAATCCGTAAAGTCTACATTGAAGGAGAGAGACACACAGAGACTGAGACGCGTGAACCGTAGCGGTCCCTGGTTCCACACAGTTCGTAATCCCGTTTGATAATGAGCGCGACGCGCACAACGGCGCACCAGTCTAAACTGGCCGCGTGATTGATCACGAAGATTAATTATTTTTGCAGCGGCATTATTAAAAGGTATGCTAATTATCGTGTCCTTCTCAATCATCATGCGGCTGAATCGCATGATGGATCGGATCCACGCGAGAGCAGAATGCGACGCGGCGCTTCCTGCGCGCGATCGCGACCCGCCGTCACCGCCGCGACGTCGTGAAATATCCGCGCTGCACGTGCGCTTCGTCTAAATCGCGAGAGCGTGTCTTATCGGCCGCAGATCATCGTGTCCCACGTTATTCGTTATTCGAAGCGCTAGATTTTCGGTGCCGCGCGCGAGCTCACTTACGAATGTGACTTGTTCTTGAGAACGCGGAAAGTTGTCAAGTCGCGTTCCCGCCACACCTGTGATCACAAGTCCACTTTTCTGCAATTCGCGAAGTGCAAACATGTAATTTCAGAGTCACCTGAGACGGTTGCTACAGTTGATGGAAACGTTTTGGAATATGACTCAATTATTTAGCGCCATCCACGTCATCTCGTTATATCTCTCGAGTTTTCTTTAATAGAGTGTAATAAACGATTTTATAAGTCGAGAGAGAGAGAGAGATAGAGAGAGAAAGAGAGAGTTGCCACATCGCGCGGTGAGATATCGTCGGTATTAGACGCGGCGTTGGAATAATTTCGAAGACTTCGGCCCCGACCTCATTAGAAAATCGAAGTCAGAGTTTTGCTCGGAGCGAAGAAACGATTTAAATCGCATTCTTCGTAATTACGGGTAGTCGCGGGGTCTATACGATCGTAAAGAGTTATTAGTCGTAAGTAAACGTCGTTTCCTTACAATCTTTTGCATAATGCATACAAGGAAACGACGGCGCCTTAAAATCCCCGACACCCGCAGGAATTTTAATTCACGTCGACGCACAGAAGTAACCTACGGGCGATTTATACTCTGCTTTGACGGGGGTTCAAGGGCACGTCGCGCAGATCAATTATATTCGCGAGAGGGAATGCCGTGGCCTCTCTCTCGTTTGCTAATTAATAAATCATACCGTCGATATTTCCTGTGGAGCCTTTTTCGCCGCGCAAACGCAATTCATTAAATTCCCGCAATTTCTCATCGCGGTCGAGCGAGAGACGAAAGTACTCTTTGTATCTTTGCAAAATGTATTTGCAAAACGTAGTCATGACAGCAAATGAGTAGCTAAATCGCGTGTCATGCGAAGTCCGTAAGCTCGATATCGAATGGAATATGCAACACGTTGCTTGAGATAAAAGTGCCAATGTCTGGGCAGGTATCTAACTCTGGACGTTCTTATTGCTTTAGTCTTTAAATACGAATATCTAAACTTTCAACATAGAGAGAGAGAATATATACACATATATTGAATATATACATATATTCTATGATGAAAGTTTAAATGTTCGTATTTAGAGATTAAGACAATAAGAATGTTTTGGATCAGGTACATGTCAAGACGTATATTGGTATTTTTATCTTGATACATAAATTTTTCCTTAACCAATTTTATTGAAAATTTAACATGGTTTTCTTTCTTATCCGTTTCAATATAATGTGGCCGAGTTTGCGACTGAAATATCGACAACTCGGCCGAAATATAACGATGACGACGAGTCATCCGGCCGAAATATCGCATGAAAGCTTCGGGCAGATGCAAATTTTTTCGCGGGTATTCAACATTCTCCGTGACGAGAGACATGAGTCACGTTCAGGATCGTGAGAAAGGACACGGCGTTGCACGCTCGTGAAACGCGTCCGGCGCGTCCCAATTGACGCGCGTGAATGATTAACGATTAATTAGCGAAGGGACCGCGCGCGGCGTTAAAACCCGACGTTTCTTGTGCAGTTCGAAAACTCGAGATTCGCCGGATAACGTTGCTCCCCAGCTCGGTCGTCCATCAATTTAATGCCTCGTCCGCACATGTGTATCGCAATTATAGCGACAAAGTAGCGCGCTTTTTTTTCTACTCCTCAAATGAACAGAATACAATGGACGAGAGAGAATCAATTAATCATTAATTGATGTCCGGACTGCGAATAAAATATCGCCTCTACCGTACAACGCACAGTAAATCAAATCCTGTCACGGATTCACAGTTAACGTAAATGAAGGAAAGAAAAAAAAATCGCCCGATAAATTACCGCCGCGAGTGCGATTCGCAACAATTGCTGTCGGTGAGCGGCGTTCAAGTATTATTGCTCCGTCACTGCGTAATACGCAATTATTTAGCAGTAAAATATTTCCACGTTACATTTTTATACAAGTTCATCTATCCACAATTTTCTCGTTGAACAAATTCATCTAAACGTTTTCTTCCTTACCTCTCGATTACTTGCGCATACGAGCGTGTGAGTCGACCGAGGTGAGCTCGAAAAAGTAGGCGCGCGCGTTCACGCCGTTTCGCAAGTCTTCGCCATTCAACAGTCGGTGATTGAACAATTGAAAGTTCGCGTGTACCACAACTTGAATGCGCACTAGCGCACGGCCGAACGTTATGCCGATTCATAATTGAGTCGACGCCGTTCCCTTTCTGAACACGATGGCTCTATCCGGTCGCGTCGAGTATTGCATAGTGTTTGTTGCACCCCACACCGGGATATCGGAGCTCTACATGTGTTATACGTCGGCAAACTTTCGTCGAATATCGAACTTTGCGGCTCTTGATATTTTCTGTCTTTAGTCAGACTGCCAGATAACTCTGGATGGCGGGCAATGTCCAACATAACTCGCGTATTAGTTTGACGTGTGGCAGGAGAGATTCGCCGAGTGCTTCTTGCTTACAATGTATTTATTATGAGCGTGTGAGAAATTAGAGGAATTTTTAATGAAAAAGAAATCACAAGATGTTCCTTTTTAAAATATGGACGTTTTTCTCTCACAATCAATACATAAACGAAAAGAAAATTAGAAAAAAAGAAAGACTCTGTTTGATATATAATTAAATAAAAGATTATATAAAGGGTCTTTAAGAGCCTTTTATACACGAATATATTAGTGTAGTACAATTAAGTAATCAAACATGATGTTACAGTTTTAAAACTCAAGAGATGTAAATTTATTTATTACAAATCTATATATACGTTTCGGTCCTTGATCTCAGTTTGCAACAAATAAATTCACATTTCTTGATTTTCAAAAATGTAACATAAAGTTTAATCACTTGACTGTATTACACTAATATATCCATAAGCAGAAAAAATAGCATTGTAGTGTAATTGAATTTTCTGTTAATGTGTTCTTGTTCTGGGAATCAAATGAAAAATTCGGTTGCAGGAGTAGCAAAATTCCTGTACGAGATTTCTGCTCAGCCAATTGCTCTCAGTTATCTCTATTAAGTTTTAATGCAGCCGAATATTTCCGGTCGCAGTAACAGAGATATTATTTCTCTTCGGCGAGTTTCTCATCTGGTCGTCATTCAGTTATTACACCAAGTGAACATTTTTTCCCGTGCACGAAACGCTCGGCGAATTTGGTCTTGCCTCCGTCATACCTTCGAATGATTACTTTCGTTGAGATTCCTGTCAAATTAGAATACAGCGAAGAGAGCACACGGTGGTGTAATTTCACTCTCGCTCGTACAGCTCAAGGGTTAATGAGCAGGCTCACCCGCATCGGCTCATCGTTAATCGCCCGTCGATGTGCGCGCAACCGCGGGATGTCGATCGCGATTACAGATCGCGGAAAAGGCATAATCATGCCGACGTTTACGCGAGGTTTTATCGTTCGCCCGGTAATCGAAGTTACGAATCGGCTCGATCGAAAGGTCGCGCGTGCACTAATGGTGAGACACGATAAAAACACTGATATACCGTCCGGCGCGCCGGACGTTCGAAAGGCTTGACTAGCGTAGCACAGCGTGCTGCTTGCACGATAAAAAGCGCTGATATACCGCCAACGTTCGAAAGGCCTTTGGGAAACGCGCTCTCTCGTGGCACTCGGCCACGCACACGCGTATACGCGCTTTACCGCGCCGGTTATCTCGCGAAACCGCGAATCATTTCGTGCGCTCGTAACGCAACAGCAGCAGCAGTAGCAACGTCGGCGGCGGCGAAAAGGGTTGCTTCGTGACATTTGTGCGGGATGTATACGCACGTGCGCGCACCGGCGCAATCGTAAATAAACTCCGCGCGATTTGCCGATGTCTTAAACTCGCGTCGACTTATCGCTTACTGTGTTATCGCTTACTGTGTTGACCCGTCACTTTGCATTGCTAGCCACCCCGCGAGCTTGTTCGAACACCTCATTCATCTCCGAGAGGACATCCTTTGCACATACGTGTGGTATAATGATCGAGATAAGCTTTTATTTCGTACGCCAGAATCATATCTACCTTGCGATGTCAATTAAAAATAGAAGGCTATGTTATGATATAATTGAGAAAGAAGAAAATAAAATCTTTTCCCTCCTGTCAAACCTGTGTTATTTTTGTAAAATAGTTCAACTTTGTAATACAATTGAGGAAGAAAGTAAAAGCATTTTCTTCCTCGTCAATTTAATTATTTTTGTCACATAATTTAAGACTGAATAAAAATACAAGACGACTGTAGGAGCCACGAGCTAGCGCGGAAAATTCACTCCCGGAATTTCCCGTGGATTTTCACCTCAATGAAATTCGATCTTTTCCGCACAGCCCCCAGAGTGCGCTCAAATGCGTTTTATCCAATACACCGGTCGTAACGTATGTCCAAGCAAACGCGGAACCAACACGAGTTCACTCGGTCCAGACGCCGTACGTGTAACGTTTTAAGCCCCGTGTCACGTATTCCGGTTGAGAGACAGATTATAATATCAAAGGTAAACCGCGGCCGGGCTTCAGCCCGGTATCACGCGAGAGTCAGCAACGATTAAGGAATGACAAGGATCCGACGGGCATTTCGCGCAGGTGGAAAAAATCATTTTGCTGTGGTCACGCGCCGCGCTCGCGGCGAAAGCTCTCTGGAATAACAATGGACTGATCGAACTCGTGCACGCGACAAAAAGATAGTTAAAAACATTCGTTTCATCGTTTCATCTTGCGTGGCACTCAGAAGCGGCTACGCGACACGCTGTCGATCAATGCATTAATATTCGACTATCAGCCGATCGTGCTAATTAGAGTGACAATTAATGCGATTTTCCCGCAACGCTATTCTCGCTCTCACGTGCCTGTTAAACATCGCGCATGCAAATGCGATGCATTATGCAAATATCGCTTGCGCGATCGCGGCTATCTCTATCCGATGTTCCCGAAGCTCGCTCTCCTGTGTATTTGATTTCAGATATCGATAACTCGTTGGCGCTGAAGACGAAGTAACCGAGAGTACGCCGAGTATAACAGAAGAAAGAAGACGTCGATACGCCGATAGCACCCAAGTATCCCCGTGCAAGGGCGAACGAACCGCATTCGCGTATCGCGTTACACATTGGATCAAAATATCAAAGGTAAGTATCGCCCGGCGAGGAAGAAGACGGGGCTAATTGCGCGCGAACGCACAAGGGCAGCAACGGCTTGGCGCGCTTTGTGCAGTTAGGGCGCCGAGGACGAGCCGAGACATCAGGGTGAGTAGGTAGAGAAACGTGCCGGTTAAACGCGCAGGGAAAAAGAGAGACGGCGGAGAGCCAGAGGGAATCAATCGGTCATTACCATAATTTGTGTATGACTGCCACCCTTGACAAGGTGGCGGTATCCCGCGGTGAAGGCTCTCGCGGTGAGCCTTCTCTTGCGTTTTTTCCCATTTTTTCACGACTGCCCCTGCCCCACGCGCTCGCTGTTGCATTTTTCCCTCTCTTTCTCGGAAGTACGGAGGAGCCGCTAGAATCGTCTCTTCGTGCATCCGATTACGGCCTCGTGAAAGAGAAAAACGAGTCCGCAAAAGTGCGGCCGACGGCGTGACGATGATCGTTTGCGGTTGTACACAAAGTTGCGGCTTTCTCTGTCGCGTGAATCCTCCCCCGGCGAGAGCCGAACGCGTCCTCCGCACGATTGGCAAATTATACGGCACCGCGCTCTATTTTCTTCTCGTCTCTCGCGGTTATATTAATTGTTTCCATGACAGTCACTCTCTAGTTCGAGTAATGGCTTCAGGTACGAGCGCTCATCAGCCGAGAATATCCGACCGCGGCATTTAACGTTCCGCCAGCACGTGTGGAAAAACGCGCGCTCTCTCTCCCTCGCGGCCGTTTATTACCCCTAATAACCAGTGTTACAACATTTTCAGAAACGAAACGCGAGCGGAGTAAGTGATACTTTTACGCGGATTTATCGTGTGCTTACGGATACATAAAATATGAAGGGATTGTTATTCAGCCGCGCGTGTGCTCCCTCGTGGCAGAGTTAAGCGCGCGCGCGTTCGTAGAGTAACGCGCGCTCGCGCTAATAATGCTCGACCCATTAAAATACCCATCCTCAGAGCATTTAAGATGATGCTCAAATTACTATGATACCGGCCGTTACGCTTATACCTCTCAGCAGCGTGCGCGGCGGACCGTTATTAAGACATTGATGGAGCCCGATAACCGAAGCAATTTTCACTTCGACCGCCAGAGAGTCCGAGATCGAAAGAAGTCGCAGTTTCTCGAAATAGCGTCGAGAACTCACTTAGAACCAGCGTCGTGGCCTTCGCGAGAACAGGGCTGGTTATCCCGCGTATAATTCGTCCGAGGTATCGGTTACGCACCATAAATCGGAAGTCTCAGAAAGGTCAAGGCTTCCGCTTATCTCAAGCGATGTCCACGAGAGCGTTCTGCTATTTTTACGACCGACCACGTCCTTTTCTTCTTCTTCTGACTGACTCTTCTTCTTAGGCATCATGCCTCGTGAACAACATCCGAAGGAATGCGCGCGCGCTCCTTCGCTTCGTATTAGAGAGATACGCTCGGAGTCGGAGACAAAATTTATTTCTGCCTGGCCGGAATTAACATAAAGCGCCGACTTTTCGGGCCGCTAAGAGTTAATTAGCTTGAAGCGGTGCATTAACAAGTAATCGTATAATAATTAGATTGTGCCAACGAATAAATAAGTGCGAAAACGTAAATCTATATCGTTAAATCGTCGAATATATTTTTCTAAGCAATTTTAATGAAAAAAATAAAAAAATGAATCAGAAGAAAAAACGGCACTTCTAATGAGAAACGTTCTCCTCGCAAAAAGAACGATCTTCATTCTTCGAATATTTACGGAAATTCGAAAGGATCGTACCTACTGTGCGTGTGTTCGTGTCGGTTGAGAAGATGGAAAATTACTCAAGAGAGTTCGATTCTCCTCGTCACCACGGTTCGTCGTCGTCGACGACTACACCTGTGTCGTGCTTGTGATTCGATGCCGAAATCGCGTGTCCCCTTCCCCCCTCCCCTCTCGTTCGATGCACCGCGGTGCGACGGAGGCTCTCGTCGCGGTAAGCCGAGACCTCGTCGCGATCGTATATCAATGGCTACGGCTACATACGTACACGCTTGTGCGAATAAATATAATTATAAGTAAGAGCAAGGCTGGACCACGCCCTGTCTCCACTCTACTCTCTTTTTCTCGTCCCTTGGCCTCTCTCGCTTCGCGATCGTGCACGCACTCCTCGTCCTTCTCTCTTTCTCTCCTCATCTATCTTTCTCGTTTGCTCCACCGGAGACACACGCTGCCCCGCACGATAAATGGGCTTAGCTCAGGTTAGATACACTTCCCTTTTCTCCTTTACGCAGTGCGTACGCGTCGCGAGCACGTACACGCGTGTGTCGGCCGTTGCGTGCGCGCAGCGAGATACCTGAAGGCGGACCGAGCGAGTTCCACGGAAGGACGTCGCGAGATCCACGAGATCGACTAGATCTGATCACGATGACAGAGGGAAAGAGTCGAAAAGTCGTGTAAAGATATCGCAAAGTGGATATCTCAAAAATTAGAAAGATCTGACCAGATGTTTTATTTATAAAACTATTTCCCGAATTATTATTTTTAATAATTAATAATATATAATCCTTGATAATATACATATATAAACAGATTTATATAAATATATTAAAGAGACGAACTCTCAATGTACACGCGAGCACGTTATGTGAGTTTCGATGCAGATGAAGAAATTATAAGGGTGCAATCTTGCAAGTGCTCGAAATACTCGCTATTACAAATGTCAAAGTGCATTCTAAGTAACGTGATTTTGAATTCGTTAAAACAAGGGGAAGAATTATATATATATATATATATATATATATATATATATATATATATATAAAATTCGCGTTACTTGAGGTAACGCGAATTTTGACACTCACAGTTGCGAGTAATTTCAAGGTTACACCCTTACGATTTCTCTGTCTGTATTGAAACTCACATAACGTGCTCGGATATTCAAAGTTCGTCTTTAATATATCTATATAAATCTGTTCATATATGTATATTATCAGGAAGCAGATATCATTAAATATTTTTTGGAAAGGTTTCCAATTTAACTCACGTAACGTGCTCGCGTATGCATGGAGAGTTTGCCTGACGTCTTTGTTATTGCACGCCGAGTCTACGATCGATAGTAATGTCTTCGACAGAACGATCAGAAACTGCCCCGACTCTCGGGCGCGTCGACGAACAAATGTCCAGGGAGAAAATTCGCTATGACTTTCTAATGCAGCGCGCGGAGGTCAGGAGGACCGGCCAGAGCGCATTTCGGTGTCAAGGGTCAGCGCGGCGAACACGCGTCAGCTCCGGCGAACTGTATCTTTCATCGGGAAGCATTTCGCTTTTGTCTGCGTCGCGCGATAGTTGGGTACGTCTGTCTCTATTTTCCACGGCGAATGAATAGCTGTCATATGCACTTTATTGAACTCGCAACATGCGGCTGAAATGGCTCGACCCCGGCGATTTTGCGACTTTCTATGCTGAATTACGTGCGGATTGTTTCATTCGGTCGAACCTTTCCCCGTCTCGAATCCTCTCTCTTCCGTGTGCAAATATTGCGGAACAAAAACAACCGAGATTGCTACGAGACTATCGAGGACGGTAAAGAAGGATGTACCGTTGTAGGACTGTTGCCTCGTTTAAAGGCTCTTCTAAACTGAACGCAACCGATCGTCGCGACGATGATCGCGCACAAGTTGGCTCAACTTGGACTGTTACAAGCACAATGCTAATTAGAATGCTAATTAGAAGCGTCGAAACGTTGTAAAGACCGCACCGCTGTGACGCTGACAAGTGTCGAGTGTGCTTGCGACTGACATTGCGATAGAAGGGCCTTAACACGAAGGTATTCCAGCGGGCACACACGGCGCGTTCGAAGAAAATGAGTAACGAAACGACACGACGGACGAGTGCGTCGCGCATACGAGGGTGTGTTCCCGTCGCTCAGTGTGTAAATCACGCGGGGGTTGTCGGCGTCGAGAGGATCGCGCAACAACGAGCGCACACGATAACGCGCGAACACTAACCGCGAGTGATACGATTGATAAAGAGGCCCTATAAATGCTACATTCGCGCTCGATCGCCACGAGGGAGGACGAAAACGATAGCGACGCTATCGTGTCACGGTGCGTTCGTCTCGGACCCGCACATTCTCATTAAGCCAATCTGAAATCGCCGTTATTACCCTCAGAGGAACTGTGCGCCGTGCGCCTGGGATACAATATCGTGCGCACCGCGTTTTACGAGGAGCGATTAGCGCACAAAGAGGGGCAATTAGCGAATTCATTTCTTGCGCGTTAAGATAACCACGGAGCCGACGTCGTCGCCGTCTCTTTCTCTCTTTCTATTTCTCTCTCTTTCTCTCTCGTCGACGATGAAACGGATGGCTTTATAAACGCGCTGCGAAAGAGAGAGCGCCGCGTGGCCGCTCTCGCGAAATACGCGCGCCATCAAGAGATCGCGCTTCGACGTTCGCCCTGGCGACTCCACGCGCATCCGCAACGGACCCCTCGTTGAGGTCCTGCCTGGCGATATGTCCCGCTTCAACGACCGGACGTAACTAGCTGGCGCTAAAGATAAAACTCGTGGCCGGTGCTGCGGCTTATCGTGACATAATTGCGAGGGCGCTTTACTGTCGTCGATACGATCGCGCGATTCTCAAGCTAATCCGTGAGTGCGCGAGCGTGAATGCCGCGGAATTCATTAAATTATGTTCGAACGGCGCGACGCGCCAGTAACACTCTCGTCGCGAAAATCTAAGATCCGCCGATTATCTCTGTGTGAGTACCAGGAAGAACGAAGCGTGAGTCGTGGTGGATCTTCGATAAAATGCGCATATTTCCATTATCCGACCTCAGCTGCCTCTCGCGATATGTTTAACCATGTTTAAGCTTATACGCGTTCGGCGAATAATGCTCACGATACGCGTGGATAATGCTTATCGCACGAGGTAATTGCAGAGGCGACGAGCCGCCTGAGCGCGCTCGTTAAAGCTGTGACAAAGTTCCGAAGGTGCCTTTATGCTTGTATGTGATTTCGCGCTACTTCGACGCATCATTCAGCATTCAGACGCGAACGGTAAATCTTCCCTCCACATGAGAACAAAAATTGTTCTTAAGATAGTGCGAAGACATCGATGAGCCGCAGCGAAGATTACAATTTTGGAATAGATTTGCAAGAAAAGAAACGAACGTTCTAATGACCGATTGGTTAGCCATGTTAAATTAATGTTCGCCATCAATGGGTTATGTCGGGAGGCGCAATTTTTCGAAGATTCGTCTTGCGTCTATCAGGGAGATTTAGATTTCGTTGTAGAGCTTCGTTATCGAGCGTGAGAAAAGTCAATCGACTGCGCGGACTACAGGCGGATTAATATTCCGTCCGGGGCGACGATGATCCCTCGCGTTCAGCGCGCCCGCTGCTAATGAGCATTTGTACGCTCGGGTTGGCGCGCACAGTAATTAAGCCCTCGCAGATCGAGATATCGATTAGAGGAGCGGCGTGGCGGCTGCCGTTTTAAGAAGTGAGCTAACCCGCTCTCTGGCACGGGTTATCGCGCCGTAATCGCGAGGCCATTTTAGCGTCGGTGATAGAGCGCGCGATCGTTAGGCTAATCCGACGAGTTCAGCGTCGATCAGCAAAACAAGATCCGGCGAGAGTGTCATTGCGCCGATCGGGACAACTTGATCGTGTACCGAGGCTCGACTCGACTGCGCGAGATAAGAAGCAGATCAGTACGGCGAGCGACCGTCACGGCTTCGCGATTAATTCCGAGTCTCTGTTATCAGGCCGTCCGCGAAGAAACGTGAGGAAGCTGAGTTATGGATCGTAAAAGGAAGATCCATGGCGATCGTTAAGCACGCACTCGAATTCGCGATCTTTCGTGACTCGCGACCGTTTACCGTATGCGATGCGTTAGACGGATATGGCACACATTTTTCACGCACGCCACTGACAACCGGTCTCATTTCGGTGGGGGCAATTTACAAAGAAATGACCGTTCAATGTGCTTTATCGATTGCTGCGCAACGTGTTTTATGCGACTGATAAAGGCTTTTATAGCACGTAGGCAAAATTGAGATGACAATTACGGCGATGTTTCCGGTCATGCGGTGACGGGATCGCCGGTATTTGCAGATTAAAAGTGTGTATCTAAGGTGACAGAGAGCTATTGACGCAGTAAATACGATATGTAGAAGATACTTCGCGAAAACACAGCGGCGTACAAGCCGCTGTATTGACTTAACGAAAGCATTGGCTTCAAATATAAACACACATCGCTCAAGGTTTAATCGATCGAGCACTTCGATTTCAGCGTCGAGATCGAAGTTGCATTTCGCATGTTATGCGCGTGTTGTTTATGGCGCATAATATACGATAATTGTCCGAGATAAAATCGTCAATTTGTAATTACATACTATTACGTTCTTGTTACATGTACAGCGCATCTTTCGAGTTATCAACCGTGCCCACCTAACTCCTCGCCTCTCGTCGGCGAGTACACTTCCGCTCGCTTGTAATTACGAGCATTCAAATCTGTTTACGAAACTATCACCTGTCGTGCGCTTAGTAAGATATTCGAATCGTTTCGTCAAGGACACTTGAGGATTGTGATTGAGAATCAGTTTTTTCAAACATAATACTTATAATGCGATAACACTTGAGGAAACAAATCTCTACCTCTTATCTTTCGTAATGAAATTCGTAATGAATTCTTTAGGAAAGGAGAATAACTGTCGCACAACCCGAGTCGAAATTTTGGTTTCACATTAACTTTGCAAATTTCATTAAACTTGAAAAATTAATGGAGAATCTTGAATAACGACACTGAGGAGAAAGTACTTGGTTTATGTGACTATAATCATATAGTAAAATAATAGTAGTCAAAAAATCTGTTAAAACAAAGAAAACTGTAGTTGACAATGGAAATCACTATAACTCTAATAAAAACAATCGTTCATTCACAGTGATTACAACACAGCTGTTTTTTGACGCTACAAATTTTTATTCACTGACCTTTTTTTCCATGTTAATGTTTGAAGAGGAGCCTGCGAAGGCGAGCTTTTAACATAGCCTTAAAAGTCCTGCGTTATTATTTAATAAAAAATAATATAATTATTTAATATTCGATTGTCTCAATGTGCTACTTGCATCTGAATTTGATTTTTAATCTTAGCAAACAATACATTAAGTATTTAACTATAGATAGGGTACGTGAGACAAGCAAATATTATATAATTATATTATATATATAATATTATATAATAGGGTTAAGTAGTGAATAAATAAAACAACAGACTTTCTTTGTTCAAAATTTTTTCTTTTTATCATAAAAATGTTAGTAATATCTGGAGGCCTGAAAAGCTTAAAGATAAAGAAACTATAAAGACAACACATTTACGTGTCCAATAATGCTGTGCACCAATGAAGATTTAAATTCGTTACGATAAAAATAAACAAAAGTTATGATGAAAGTGAAAGAAAAGTAAAAAAAAGGCGTTGATAGGTGCTATCAAGGAGCATTATTAGACGCAAAAATCAGCATTCGCAAAATACTTTTTAAGTCTTTCTAAATCTTAATTTTAAATTTCGACTCGGGTATCTCCTTATTCTCGCTATGTTCTCCTCAAACATTCTCTATAATTAAAAATTTGACACACCTGGGAATATATGGCGTATCGTTTCCTGCGTCTCGACGTCTTGCCTCCTCGTTCTGTCTCGAAGTCTTAATTTCTCGACCCAGCATCCTGCTCCTGGCTGTTCCATCGTGGCACAGGACACTCACGATATTGACACTCGCGTAGATACGATTCGATCAGAGGAACGCGTGTTAATTAACGATGTCGAGAGCACGATTAAAAATTCAAAGAGTTTATAAGACTGATAATTATATCACTGACACACACACACACACACGCGAAGTCCACGTCGCGACATGTGCGTCAGTCGCCGGTTCAAGACGCAATGACGCAGTCACGGAGTCAGTGCGCGTCAGGGCAACAGTATCAAAACAATTGGCGCGGGCAAAAACATCTTTAGCCAACCGTCAACCGTCGTTGCCCGTGCGTAAACAATGGCGCGTACACTTAGCGAGAGATCAAAATATCCCGGAACTTTACGCGGTCGTATTTACCAGGGCCGTCACACGCGCAGCAGGTGCCCAAGTCGAATTTTAAAAACTATCTAAAATCTCGGAAGTTCTGATTAGTGCTCCTAATCAATTCTTCTTAGATTACATGTGCCGCTTTATTGACATTCTGTTAATGCCCTCTTTTCACTTCTACCTCAAGGATTATTGCTATATTGCACTGAAACTTAAATTTAGCTTGATGCACAGAGTATTATTACTTTTGTTATACACGCAAAATTACTTTTGTTATCTTACAACTCCTTCATTTCCACTTCCATTAAGATTGCCAATTCTATCAAAATTTCCAATGCCAAGCAAAATAATAATAAAATAATTATGAAAAAAGGAAGAGATCGTTGCTTAGTTCATCTATTATTTATCTTTTTATGGATTGGTTTTGATGATTGTTTATCGCACATACTTAAAGAAATGGCATTGAATAACACAATGTATAGCATCAAAGGACAATATAGTCTGTATAATGTTATACTTTGAGATTTTGCATTGATTTTTCAAGTTTGATCAAAGGGACAATATAGGACCGAAATGTCAACTTGCGCCACGACGCAGCATAAAAGATGATAACGCATATGAGCCATTATCGTCATAGGCGTGTGTTAAAGCAGCGTTGCGTTATTTGAACAGTGATTCGTGAAAATAACTAAAAACAGTCATCATTGTCAGGAAATGATTCTGATACTCTTGTTACGGGAAGAACTCGAGTCTACAGCATAGTTTGCGCGAAACAACGTATTAGAGAGGGAGTCCCCGAAAGCCGAGCGGGAAACTTCTCGTAAGATTAATGAGATGCGCGCAAACGAGCAGTCGCTTGAACTGGCGAATTTCGCGATTATGCGTAATGTCGCGGGGTAACAAGCGGCCGCTTCGCTCGGGGTGGAGCGGCAAAAACCTCCCTCTGTCGTCCACTCGCGAGCATTCGAATCCGCAATCGTCGTGCGCGCGTTCAACCGTCGTAAATCAAAGGTATTCCTCTCGTGCTGACGCGAGAAAAACAGCTGCTCGCGCGCTGCGCGACGCGACGTGTCCGAGGGCGTGAGCCAATATGCACGCACGTACGCACAGACGCACGCACGCACGCACGCATAACGCGCGTGTGTGCACGGGCTCTGTGCGAACAATACGCGAGATAGCACAAGGCTCGCTAATTCCGGCCGATTGTGCTCTCTTCGTGGCTGTCGTTCAAGCGGCGGCTAAAAAAGCAACCTGACCGTCCGTGGATCTGACCGTGGACAGCTGCCTCCTCTCTCCCTCCCTCCCTCCCTCCCTCCCTCCCTCCCACC
>NW_022639608.1:95354-137417 GCF_010583005.1 Odontomachus brunneus | reverse complement strand
TCTCTCTCTCTCTCTCTCTCTCTCTCTCTCTCTCTCTCTCTCTCTCTCTCTCTCCCTCCCTCCCTCCCTCCCTCCCTCCCTCCCTCCCTCCCTCCCACCCCTCTGCCTGCTCCACGGGCACTGAATTCTTCCTCATTGAGCCTGCGCTCATCGGCTGAGAATGAGGCGAAAATGAAATCTGTTCGAAGGAACGCTCTTTTTGTGCGACTGACGGAGAACCCACCTCCTGTATATCACTACCGACGGCGATGGCGACGACGAGTCGCGAAGGGGTACGACAGTTCTCTCTCGTAGGGGGCTCGTTCAGACTCGGAATCACGCAATGCGTAAGACGTCAACCTTTGTACCGCCAAGTGTTACGCGATACAAATGTCACGTCTTGATTAGCAGTCACGGACCATTATTAATTTCTCGCGAGATTTCTATCTGAACTATTTCCGCTCAAACTCTACGTCAGAGCTACGTTTTTTCGTGTGAAAAATCAAGCCTATGGTGATCCTTCAATATTTCGCGATCGAGATGACTAAAAAGTACGGAACAGGTTCCAACGTTGCGTGTAATGTTACGCATACCATTTGCTACTTTGAGACATTTACCCGTGAGGGTATGATTCCGCGTGCCAAAACGCTAAGTTCCACGTATTCTCGTTGCAACCGTTATCGCCTTCTGTTGTTGCATAATAATGTCGTCCGCGTGAGGTAGCAAACCGCGCATTTGCTCTTGAGTAATAATGATCCAGTCGCGGGAAAGAAGTGAAACGTGCGTTTCGCTTGAACTCACGGACGGGAGAAAACACACGGCGTGTTCTCCCGAGACGTCCGGAGAAGTTCGCGCTTGTCCGCCGTGTCCGAGAGACAACGCGGAAAGATCCCGCCAAGAATTCCACGGGGCGAGGTAGGAACACACCCATGAACCCGCCGGATACGCCGGTATACCACGTGCACGCGGGAGCACCCATGCGCGAATAATCCGTGAGCGACACACGTAAATCGCGCACGCAGAGATACGCACAAACCCACACGTCGCCTCGACCGGAGCTTTCTCCGAGCTGACTGCAGTGAACGAGAACCGCCGGAGAACCGGGTATCCGGTGTCTCCTGAATCCACTGTCTGTCCTGAATCCCCTGGTCTCTCTCTTTCCTTTGCCATGTCCGTCGTGTCGGCGCGGAATTGCATTCGTATGTAATTCCAGCGATTTCAATCGCCCAAAGACACGAGGAACGGCTACCTCGTGCTCATTCGCGCGTTTCCATCCTTAAATTTTATTCGGAGAGAAGCATTCTTAAAGTCGTTTAAACTGTGACTACTTTTGTTGCTTTCGAATTGACGACCGTTCCCGTTCACGACGTTGCGGATACAAATTGGATGGGATACCGTTCAGTGTCCGTGTTACAATTCCGTCGTTCTGAACCTTGACCTGTTGGATGTCGGGCAATTCTCATCGAGAGAGCCGAAACGATACCGGTTTCAATGACCGCGGTTTGGGATACCAGGAAAGCGGATCTTTGAACGCGTCGTATAATAGCGTGTGTGTGTGTATTATCTGTCTCTCTGACACATACATACAGATACGAGATTCGCTAAGAAGACCATCGAGTACCCCAGGACAGGGTCACAGACCGAGGCGCGGCGGTGAAAAAGGTCTGGTTAAACTGACGGTTCAACATGAGAGGAAAGGAGAAAAACGCAAAGATGACGAAGCCGCGACGGTGGCGAGGAACGGCTGATGGAGGAGGATGACAGGAAAACGCGCACGCTTTTGTGTGCTCCGAGCGGACGCGCGGGAGGAGTCACGCGTGTAAACACGCGACATCGCACACGCGTGTGCGTGCACCACGTGTCACCGCCTTTCGCGCGCGCCTCCTTCTACCACGGCCGGATCTCCCCATGTACCCGTCCTGCACCGTCTATTTCTACTTCTCGCTCGTGCCCCGCTCGCTCTTTCTCACTCCTAGCTACGGTTGGAGTCCGAAGTGCCCGGCGTTCGAGACTGTCTCTCGCGACCCGCGGTAAGCAAAGCAAACGACCTTCCGTGGAATCTGGACAACCTGTCTGCCCGCCTGCAGCCGCCGAGACCAGGCCTGCACTTGTTCTGCACACGAGTCTCTCGCTCGCTCTCCTCTCTCTTTCTCTCATTCTCTCCGTCGCTCAGTCATCCGTCTCGTTTCTTCGGGCCGCTAACCGCGTCAAGGGTGTCTTAACGCGACCCTTGGGCGATCATTAACCCCACGAGAGAGATCGGGTTAGGGATAATCACACTGGTTGTGCGCGCCGCGCGTGTCGCCGCGCCGATATCCGCGATTTCATGAATGAAAGCTCACTTATCGCACCTCACCGCTGTTATCCTCGCCATAAACCTCCGAGCCGTAAAGCAGCTGTTACCGCGACTTTCGGACTTTTACTTTCCGTCTTTCCTACATGCCTCGGCAGCGGCGCTCGAGGCATGGCGGGTGCGCAGCAAAAATTTCGCGATCCACGTGACCTGCCGAGATTTAAGATCGCAAGCCGAGATCGCCGTGACGACGCATCACATTTATTTTAGGGACACTGATGAATCACGCGGTTGAATCCGCATGACGTGCGTTTATTCTTGAGTCGATCCTACTTGGATCCTACTTTCAATCTCAGTACTCCATTGAATTACGGTTAATTTGACATATTGAAGCCTATATCAACTTTTTTCTATTTAACCTACTAGCCGGGAGATTCTTTTTAGAACCTACTCGGCTAGCTAGTAGATTAAATAGGATGAAAAGAGATTGATATAGGCTTCAAAATTTAATTATCATTGAACCAGGCATTGAATGGAATATTGATGTCGAAAGTAGGATCCAAATTTCGACTCGAGTTGTCTCACGACCCATATTCTGCCCTTTTTTTCTCTCGTCATCTATGTTCAAAGCTTGCATTGTATTTGTGACGCGAGACATCAATTTTCGGCGTATCTTCTCGACGATTTGCAATTAACATTGAGAGCACGACGTTCCTTCGTTATTCATCAACGACGTACCTTATTCTGGCTGGATGGTTTCGCGACGGGACTCCTTGGCGCGATAAATCAACGACAATCTTATCAAATCTTAAGCAAATATTCCCCTTCCAGATACCTCAGGCACGACGTCATTTAGCGTTCGATTATCCGCACCGCGTGTATCGGTCGTGTTGGCGTTTTTCTCGTGGTCGCGTTTCCGCCTGCGACCACCATAATCGTAAGTCCCGATCGGACAGGATGCCGGCGCAAATTTTCCGTAATCGCGGGCTTTCCCCTATATGAGAAATGCGACCGGTGCATTTGAATATCGAGAGCGGGGCGGTCGGCTAGTCGAATCGCCGCTCGCTCTCGCGCGGCAGATACGGTTTTATTAATTACGACCGCCGGTTATGAAATACACGCGGCCGCGCCAATTTCTCGTTCATTCATTAACCGCCTCTATAATTGCGCCGGTAAGTGCGTGGCCGGCCGTAAAGTATCCCGGGCTACGCGCTACGACGAACGCCGATAATTATCGCGGCCGATGGATATCGATCGCCAGGACACCGATGAAATATCGCGGCCTGCGCGAAACGGCTGCCGCGAAATTGTGGATAAATCGAGGGTAACGCTTCGGCTCGTTAACGAGCCGATCTCGAATCGGCCGATCATCGGCCGGCGCTCTCATTAACAAACCCCGGCGTGCTAGCGCCAACGCGTTGTTTTTCCTCTCGTGGCGATTTCCGTCGCGCGAACGCGCGCACTATCCCTCGCTCGACGATTACCGCCGACTCGCGGGAATTGTTGTCGGGTGTCTTCTCGGGAATCCCCGGCAGGGCGATAATTGCCGGCGCGAGATGGTAATGATCGTCACCGTTACGGGTCTCGGCGAGTATCCCGCCGAGATGGGTGTTATTAAGCTCACGGCCGCGAATCGGTCGGCGGATTAACGTTCGACGTCCATTGATTTATATTAACATATTGCGCTATTAATCAAATCGCGCCGAGGCTCGCGTTATTGCGTCCAACGATTCGTTGCCGTTGTCACATTTTGACAGACATCTCGCGCTCGTTCGCGTAATCGCCATTCAGCGAAATGCGCTTAAGATGTCAGTGGAAGTGCCGTGGATTGTCGCGAGATGTATCAATAGCGAGTGGCCTCGCCGATTAACGCCGGTCATTGCGAATGCAGACGCGTCGCGACGCCGGCCACTTTGGGCAGCGAGAGGCGTTGGTATAATTGCGGATAATATCGCGCGCGGCCGACGCAATAAATCGCGTGGCAACAGCTGCTATTAAATCACCGATATTGGACATCATCGCGGCTGACAAAAATGAAAGGAGCGAGCACGGAAGGAGGATGGTAATGCTGGCGATCGCCGCGGATATATCCAGCGATCGGAAAAGCCATGATTAAACCTTTGCCTTGGGCCGCGAGCGCACTAATGCTTATCGCTCCGGCCTGGCGCTTATCTGCGCCTACTGAGAAATGTCTGCGCGTCGAGAATGCGGGAGAAAAGAACTCGATTCCGAAGACGATGCTGGAGCGAGATGCACGCGCTCTCAGGCGAGTATCTCTCGAGGATTATGTATAATTTATTATGACGCATTAATTGAATTTCGTTCTCTCGCGTCACGAGAGCACAGATCGCCGCCGGTGGCAATGATGACGCGCTTAATTGATCCGCAAGACAGGCTCGACGCCGAGTACGGGCACTTTCATCATGCATACGGAAACGAACATTGGATTACCGATTTTTGAACCTACCCCACGTGTTATTATGAAACCGTCGCGGCATTCCGTCGTCGTCGCAGGCAGCGTCTCGCCCGACACGCGATCGCGAAAGATGAATCGACCGGTATCGCCGAGTAATCGGCGAGTTCACCGACAACGAAAGTAACAGTCGCCTGTAATAGTCGGAGGTGTAACACGTCCGCTTCATTCAATACTCGTCGTAAAAATCGCGAAACAGGTGAGACGACTGAAACATGAAATGTGCCCCTTGAGATATGAGATGCACCGTCTAATTTAAAGTTCACGGAAATCCTTTTCCATCCGAAGGGCTGGCCTCGCATCTCAACATTCTTCCAGCTCACGTCGAGGCGTAATTACGCGTTCGCGCGCGCGGACATTACGTTACGTTTCCGCGGCGCGGTCTGTTTTGTCGGGGTCTACGGTTCGCTGAACTTCCCGCCGCGGCTACGGCAGGTCTAATAGTAAACGTAATAACACGCGGTATAATAATATACGATCGACGCAGGGGCGATCGCGCAGAAGAGAGAGCGAGAGAGAGAGACAGAGATATAGAAAGAAACAGAGAGAGAGACAGAGATATAGAAAGAAACAGAGAGAGAAAGAGAGAGAGAGAGAGAGAGAGGGAGGAAAGTGGGGCGCAGGCGGCGTAATCTCAAATCGAGCGAGACCGCGATACCACCGTTTATCGGGCAAGCCGCAATCAAAGCGAGACACCCGTGTTACGCTCGGAGCGGCGAATGCCGAATGGGAGCAAAACGAGACACCGCGGCGGCGGCGACGGCGGCGGTGCCTACTCTCGCCAGGTCGATAGATAGCGGAGACGGCGGTTTTTCGCGCGATTCAAGGAAAATTCGTTCCGCGCCGAGGAATCACGCCGCCGTGAAATCACTTATTGGACGTCCGGACGCGGGAGACACGTCCGCCACCCCTTGGGTACGCGGTACGCACGGCCTGGGCCCGACGGGACCCACCGGGCTCCCCTCGGCGCGTTGCAACATTATTGCTAAGCGTGTACCGCGTTAAAGGGTGTTATTACGCGTATCCGACGGCCGGCTCGGCTCGACTCGGCTCGGCTCGCGGGGCCCCGAGTGCTCGTACGTTTCCATGAGCTTTTCGCCGCGAACAAAACGACCGGCCCCTCGATTGCGTTCCTAGATAGATAGCGCGAGCGCGCGGCCGCAGAAAACCGGCCGCAATTATCCCTTCCGCCGCGGGATCGCGGATCGCGAAATTGTACGAATTAATGCGCGCCCGACGACAAACGACCTGCGCGACTCCTCTCCTCGTCTCCTGCCGCCGCAGTCGATTACACGGCGTTTCCTCGGGATCTAATCCCAACGTCGGCGCGGCCGTGCTATGTGTCCCGCCACGTCGTCTGATCGCGTTGTAATTAATATAATACAATCAGTTAAGGTGGACGCGGGGTTTAAACCCGGGAGCTGTTCCTATAATCTGGTCGATTTGTAAAACACACTGTCGGTTAATGTACTCCTTTCGTTCCCGCTGCGAAGCGGAACGTGTCGGCTTACGTAACGCTTGCATTAATATTTGCGGAGCGATACGCGAAGGGTTCTCTCTCTCTCCCTCCCTCCCTCCCTCGACTTTTTTCTCTCTTTTTTCCGGGCGGAGCAACGTACACAAGGTGCCCGAGAGATCCGTAAAAAACAGTTTGCGCGCGAGAACGCGCGCAACGCGACTGCTCATTATTCCATGTTGATTATAAACATATCAAGTGACGGACAACGATCGCGACGGGTGTACGGGGTAAGCGCGTATCGATTACATTGACAGTTTGCTCGTGCAGAAGTCGGCCGTTTTTTTCTAGGAATAATACAGAATGATTACTTTCCGGTGTGTATCGCGTCTCGCGCGCGCTCGAATTGAGTGATTCAAGTATTTTCTATCGACTTGGCTATCGATGAGTGTACGTTTTTTTTTCTCGCTCCGTTGCGTTCGGGCAAAGCATAACGCGCCATCAGATAGATACGGTGTCCCGATATAATGCGCGCGAGAGAGCGCAATTACGCTCTCCGTCCGAGCGACGCGCGCCGCCGACAATACTCTTTAATGACTAATAATTTCAGGCGATGCCGATAATTATGAAACCGCGCGCCGGCGCGGCTTGACTCGGCTCGATTTCACGATTACCTCGACTCTCGCAATCTGCGGGCGAGTCGAGTCGCCAATGTACGAAAGGCGCGCAAAGCATCGAAATTCTCGCGGAACTCGCTAATTAACGGCCGAGCGACGTCGCGTAGCGCGGACGCGCTAATTGCTTACTCTCCTTAGTTTCTTATCGTGACGCGGGGATAAGCGCTGCCGAGATGGCCGATGCCGTAATGTGGGATCCGACAAAAATCAACAAAGATTAGATCGAGAGAAGGATAGAGACCGCGCTCGTTAAAACTCGTATTTGCTTCGACTTGTATCAGTCATTTGGAGAAGATCGCGAGAGCGTTTCCTGCGCTCCCCTTCCAGTGGCTCTATAAATAACGGAGCACGGCGCGATTTCAAAGTAACAAAATGCAAATAAACCAACGAGATGCCCCTTCGACGTTCTAATTTTCACTCCCGCGTTATTTCTTTACCCGTAGATACTGTCTCGTTGATCGCGCCGATCGAAACGAACTACCTTCCTATCGCCGTTCGTAGACGAAGATACGGCCTCGCGAAGTAGGTATAGACGTAGAGACAGACAGAGAGGCGGATATCGGCCGCGAGACACTTTCATAATTCGATAAACGTACGGATCGATGATTTTGCGTCGGTTTTCTGGGTAGCCGCTCGCATAAAACGCCTAACGCTCCTCGATCACGTGGAATCATGGCGATCGCCCTGAGGAGGGAGAGCTTATCGGCGAACGAACGAGCGGAATCGCGATCGGCGAGACGGAGACGAGGAGAACGCGACGGAAGCAGAGCGAACAAGAGAGAGAGAAAGAGAGAGAGAGAGACAAATGGCCGAGAAAAGAGGCAAGAGGAAGCGAGATGCAGACGGAGAGAAAGGAAGAGAGAGTGAGAAAACAAGAGAGAGAGAGAGAGAGAGAGAGAGAAACGATCGCCGCGAAAGAGGGAGCGAGGAGGCCAGGAGGTGAGAAAGGGCGAAGAGAGGCAGGGTGGAACGAAGGAGGCACCAAGTACAGACGAAGGACAGCAGTGGGAATTAAAAGGAGAGACGGACGACGCGGAGGTCCGACGCTTTTCCCCGTAGAGGACTGGACCGCGGCTGCTGTGGCGGCCATCTTGCCCTCCGACGTCCTCCTTCCGTCCTCCCGCTCCTTCCTCACCTCATACTCTTTCTCTCTTTCTCTCTCTCGTACATGTGCGTGCGTGCGTTTTCCTCACATCCTCTATCGGCCTGCCTTTTATCTTACTTCCTCACCTACGCTCGTCCCTCCTGAGGGCCGCAGGTTCGCGATCCGCTCGTTGCGTCGGATGACGCGGCGACGCGCCACGCGGCGCGACCGTGCACAATGCTCGACCGGATTATCCCCGGCTCCTCGGTCGAGACCGTTCCACAATGGACGCGGAGTGCACGGTTAGCTTGAATGTGGTGCATCCACGCGGATTTCTGCGCGCGCGAGTTCGCGCCCCTCGTCCCTCGCGAACTGCATCGCCCTACGACTCGCGTCCTGCATCCATTGTGGAATAGACTTCGTATACATTAGACAGATCGCCAGCGCGCTATTCCTCGCGACGGCAGACCGACGATGAGGACGCTATTGTGGACTGTCATTTGTAACGAAGGAATTCACAGATACGGCGAATCAAAGTGTAGTAGAACGAGTTTCACGACCGTTCGAGTGGGCATGGTTCTTTCTGCTCTCACGTTTGCATTAGTGCTGTCAGTGTCGACTACCCGGGTACTTCGGATCTTATCCAAATACGCTGGTACTCGTATCTTTTGGATATTACTCCAATATATTAACTTGAGAGCTTTACTCAGACCAAGAGAGTACCTTTGTATTGCGTCTATACTCTACACATGAGTAACTTGCAGCTAAAGAGTTAATTTAACGAATACATGAAATAATTTGACGTTTCCAAATTATTAATTTTTTCAAAATAAAACAAGTAACGAATGAATATATTATATACTTGTAACTATCTACCATTTGGTTGACCGCGGTTAATACCCGCGAATGTAGCTACTCGGGTAGTACCTGACTATAGAAATACCCGTGTTACATTGACAGCACTAATTTGCATGTATGTTCGGGATTTGATTCCAAAAAAGTTTTCCACAATTTCGCAAGAAATAACTTTTCAGGGAATGTCAGAATCGTATCGCGGAGTTGCATAATGGTTACTGATAATATTTCTGAATTCTGCATATGCTTCGCTGGCGCGAGAGTATATGGCACGCATTACGGAAATTTGCGGTCGGCGTTATGGAATTCGAGTATGCTTCGCATGAATTGTACGAGGAAAAAATGTGCCGCGGTCGGCACGGGGAAAATCTTCCAAGTACGAATGCGAAATAGTGATATCATTATTTGGCATCGCGTGACTTCGCAACTATCGATACATGGCGTTACGCAAACTTCACGATGAATTATCGCGCAAGCCATATATCTGATGTTTCCGATCGACACCGCGGGCTCACTGTAAAAGCGGAATTAATTATCCGTTACAGTTGCTGACATAATTCCTAACATTATCCTCGCGCGACGTTAATTTAATATAACCGCTCCGTGCGTCGTCTGGGAATCGAAGCACGCATGCATTTCAGCGTGCGTTTTAGCATACAAAAGACTATTCACTCGATAAATGCCAAACGGACCGTTCCGTATGCTCGTATTGTTACGGGGCTGGTTGAGAGAACGATCGCGGCGTAAAGGAGCAATCGACAGCACCCAATTCCATTCATACTCGACTCGCGCTTACGTTCCGTATTCAACCGGTCTCGGGATCCTGAATGAACTAGCCTCGTATCGGTCGTCAGACGTGCAGAAACAAATCACGGATCGCGCAGACGAAGCGAACATATATCTCTCTCTCTCTCTCTCTCTCTCTGCCGGTGTCAGCGCGCCGCATCCGTCCGATTCCGCGGCTACGGTTCTAACTGTTCCCCGAGTCATTCAACGTACGAAGTACCTGGGTAATTTACGAGCGCTCCGTATGGAAATGTACGGGCTTTACCGGCAAGGTGCACGCGTGTACACACACACACACGTACGCACGCAAACACGCATCGCACGCATGTCGATCCTGCATCACAAGGTATATAGGATGGTCGGCGCAACGTGCATATCTTGTAATGTGCAGGTAGAACTTGTCAAACTGAATGAAAAAGTCCTCCACCATTGTGCAAACAAACACTTGAAATTTTGAGATATCAATTTTTTGGCAAATGAGGATGATGAGAGTGCGTTGAGACAAGATCCTTAGGTTCGTCCAAAATGGAATTTCTTAAGATATCTAAATCAATTGACAGCTTTCTTGACAAGGGCGGACGATGTGCAATTCTGAACAATACACGCTTCCACTGTACAGCATTACGTACTGTCTACAGTTGCCAAAAGACTATTAACTGATTCAAGCATTTTAGATGAGACTCAGAAGATTTGATTGAGACTTAAAAGATCTTGAACAAGCAAAATCGTGAACATTTTTTTTCGTTCAGTTGCATGTGTTGCGCCGCCTATATATACTCGAATGCAGTGAAGATGCTTTGTTTTCAAGATATCGATCTTTTTGCTGACTTGATGTTCATTTCAAAGAATAAAAATGATGAGAGGTTGCGGAAAATCGTGAAACAAGATTTTCCGTACTCGCGTTGACTTGACAAGCCGATCGCAGAATGGAGTTTCTCTCTCTTCAAATTCTCCAATATTAAGAACACCCGATCACGATGTGCACCCGACGTAATGATGCTGAATATCGGAAACAGAGTAGCCCGTACACCTCGACATTATCGATGTATCGCATGCATTCTTAGCCGGCGGGCAAACATATCGGGCGGGTGTTCTTGCGTGCGCCTCATGCGTGCCGTTTCATGCATGCGTGCACGCACGCGTCCTCCTTATTTTGGCTTTTTGCCCTTCGGGGCACCGACATACAGCATAAGGATACGGCCGACGAGGACGACTAATTGGATTTTTTCCGCGGCTCGAGGACGCGCGGTTAAAGGACCGGAGAGTAACAAAAGCTGCTCCCTCGCCGTAGGCGCCTTTTACGCAGCTAAACTATCCCGGAGGAATTCGAAATTGCGCGCGCGCGCGCGATCTGACGCGGCACGGAGCTCAGCGCGTTGGCTGCGCTCTCGCGTTCCAGCGATTTGCGATCTGAATGTCGACCGCTCGACGATGCACGCGAAATAACAGATATTTACTGGACGGCAAAGAGAGAGAAAGAGAAAGCAGAGGATGCGAAACAGCCGCCGTTGCTGCCACGTACTCGATGCGAGACTCCATTGAGCGGAAGCGCGAGATGGAGAAGAAGGATTCGCGCAGCAGCCCGGAGTTAATGGACCGCGACAAAACTCTCGCTATTCACTACCGACTGAAAAATCGGCCACTTGACGACGAGGATCGTTTCCTCGCGGATCGCATGACAATAAAGAAAAAAAAAAAAAAACGCGCCGGGACGCTACGTAATAACGATCCCCATTAAATCGGATATTAAGTCGATCGATTCTCGCTCTGACAAAGGAGCGTTGCTCCGTTCAATAAACGTTCTCAATTTGCATTCATAAGCGCGGGGCGTAATCGACGCGAAGGCCATCGTCGACATCGGGACACCGGGGGAACCGAGCCGATTCGCAGGAGCAGAAGCCGATTGCGGTTTGCCTGCCAGCTCGCCGGCCGGCCGGCCGGCCGGCTGGCTGGCTATCGAAGGTTTCACTTCTCGACGGAGCCGTACGTAACGCTTACTAATGCATGTACGCGCGTATGCAAATTTGCCGACCGCGCGGAGATAGAGAGACGGAAAAGATAGGAGGGCAGAAAAAAGCGAGATATCGCCCGCCGCGAGGAAATATGTTAACACAGCCGGCTGAAATACACCGTGAGAGTGTGCGTTCACGCGTATGTCCGTGCACGGTTCGCGCTATACTGCGCCGTATCATAATCACTCACGTGCGCAAACGAACGAATTTGTCTTTACGTCAGCCGATTTCCATTTGTGAGTGATTACGATATGTATACCGAGCGGCGCGCCTGGCCGCCGTCGTGACCGCGCGGTGTATTCGAGCCGTGACTTATTTATATCGAGGTGTCCGCCCCGCGACTTGTTAGAATCGTTAAGAAAAGAAGGAAAGAAAAACTAGATAAAAAGAAAGAAAAACGAAAAAGGCTGCGTTACGAAATCAGCGTGTTAAAATTTCTAATCTTAGATTTGGCCGCACGCGCAAAGTCGACGTGAAACAGACGCGGTGTCTTAATTTCTTCGCATTTTTACGCCCACCGCAAAGTTGAGAAACACGTGGGGTTAAAGAGAATGTCATTTTCTTTTTAAATCGTTTCCTGTTGGTGGCGGATGTGTCGAAAGAGGAATGATCATCAATTGACTTAATCGATGAAGAAAAAAGAAACCATGCTGCAGAGAAAAATCCACGATACTATGAAAAATTAGCAAACGGGTATTTCGAGTAAGATATCCAATCGTTTTATGACAGTTTTGTAACGTTCCTCTCATTCTCTCTCTTTCCCTTTTCACGATGATCTGCACATATTGCATCGGGGAATGGTATGTAAATGTTGTACAAGTGGCATTGCACATTAAGCGCAATCAACCTAAGAAATACGACGAGATTATTTGTTAATTATTAGACAGAGAATAGCGATTATTTTTTTACTCGTCATACGTCAATCGATTTTTCCGCGGCTTCTCTGGAGCAGAACGCGAAACTCCCAACAAAGTGCTTTCGTGGAACGAGATCGTGCGCAAGAAACGGACGATGGAGGGACAAACGAAAGAAGAGACGCGGGAGCCGGCTTACGTTCTCGTTTCCACGAACGAGACTGTTTTTACAGTTCGGTGCACCGTCATTACGGCAATTTGGCCGCGCATACGAAACGCTGCCTCCGGTAATCCAAAAATTCGCGGGATGCGGCGGCGGGCGCTTTCACGAGTGATGAGGGGGACGCGATTTCATTTCGGGTGTATACTTAAGCGGGAACCCACGCGAGGGATGCAATTCGCGCCGTTTCGCGTGCGTGCACGTTTGCGTGCGTGTATGCGTGTATGCGTGCGTGCGTATGTGTGTGCATGCGTGCGTTTACTCGCTCTCATTTATATCGATTGACCCTTCACGTAGTGGATAATGCGCGCACATTCCGCGTCCATATCGCGGCCATTCGTGCTCTGCTTCCTAATAACATCGTTATTTCATTTGGATATGTCCGTTTGGAGTATCAATGAGCGCGCAATGAATTTTTGCATAGAAACTTAGCCCTATTTTCGACCTGAACTCTGCAGCATCTATACATCCTGAAGGATCAGTATATGTTTTATGCATATGGAAAGTAAATTAACACTTTTAAATGGCGGAAAGTGCATAAAATGCTATTTGTAGCTTGTAAAAAAGATCTCTTGACAGAAATTAAACAGAATTAAAAAAAGTTTATATATATATATATATATATACAGATTTTACAGAGTATTAAAATAAGCGTCAAATGGCACAATGAGGACAGAAATTTCGAAAGTAGGACAGAAATTTCGACTCGGAGACGTTCGCGATAATTCATACATATACAATTATGTCACATCGAGAGCACGCCACGTGGAGACTTTATTTGTCGCGCACGACCGCCGTGTTATTTTCTAATATTATGCATAGAGGAGCACGGCGTGAAAACGTTAATTGATAATCACTCTACGCGGACGCGTTCCGAGCTTAATGCAATTTACATAATATAACGTTTTCGCTCATGATCCCATCAGCGAATAACTCGCGCTTTCCGAGAAGCGCGCGCGCGGCTAAGGGAGAAACGGAGCTGAAAAATTCCGCAACCGTGCCGTGCGGGGTAATATTCTCGAAACCGATCTCACCGAGCCCGCAGGTATAACGTGCGTATATCGTGCTTCCACGCCGGCGTTAATAGGCCACCGGTAACTTACACCGGCACGCCGCACCGGACGCGCTGTATATGGCGGGACACAAACCGAGGATGCCGGGTTATAAACGTAGAAACGCCCCGTAGGGAGATCTGTCAAATAAATAATCCACGAAAAGCGCAAACGTACGCACGCGCGCGGTCCGTCCGCGTGTGTGCGACACGTACGTGTGCGGGAACGCGTGCGTGTACGCAGCCGCAAGTGCGGGTGTGCGTGTGCGGTGTGTGACGTCACATCCTCGAAAACACTATTATTATACCTCAACCACCTCCGCCGCGCATTAACATAGATTACGCCGCCACGGCCCTGCAGCGGTGTTCGGTCCTCGCTATTAGACGATCGCCATTGTGGTTACCAGCGGCCGGCTTGCACGTGGGACAGGATTATATTTGCGCGAGCGCGTCCCATTGACGGGAAACACGGTGATCAGCGACGTGTGAAGCAGTCGCGCGAACATTATAATTTCCCGAGCGCGATGAAAAACCGCCGTCGGGTGTCGCGCGGCGTCGCGGCGAGATCGAGAGTCGCGGGAGAATGCCTCGGGGCCGCTTTCCGCGTGGGTGCGAGTGACGGCCATAAATTTCTACGCGGGCGAATTGTGAGTGCGCGGGGAAAAATGCACGTTTGTAGGTTGTGTGTCCCGATGTCCCTCGGACATTATTAATATCCATTATTTTAGCGTGTCGCGCGCGCTCGCGCTAACGTAAACGCACACAGCCGGTGTCGGACGATAGCATCGCGGCTACGTGACGGTGATTCGACGGAGAGACGGTGATCGATCGGCACAACGGGCCAACGACTTGTTCTTTGTAAAATGGCAGAAAACTCGTCGTCGTCGGTGGACACGATCGATCGGCTCAGGCCTGAGCGTATCAGGACATATCTCGAAGCGTTTGGCTAATTGAAAAGGACGACGTCGTGCGTGGGAGTATATTAAGTCGTAGAGTGCGTTGCGCTCTAAAGAGGGTAAGAACCATAAGTTAAACTCACACATTAAACGGAATATAATAGTGTCTTTTTCTTCTCACGCTGCGTCACTTTCGCTGTCACACAGTATGATAGTAATCGTGTGTAAATGTATATTCATGCATATAGAAAAGTATCATTTCACTGCTAAGAAAAGCGATTGCTCAGTTTACTTTTCGTATTTTGAGCAACGATTATTTTCAACAAGAAATATTTACTCTTAACAATAGTCCTAAAATATACTCATCGCAAATTTGAGGAAAGTTCATTGTCACATACTTAAAGAAAAAAATTTTTTTTTATAAGAATTATAAAATATAATGATAAGAATTATTAACATTATAAAACTTTATTCAAGAAAAAATTGTCTCGACTCTACGTAGTAAGGAAATCTAATTTTTGTTCCAATTTAATATTCTTGATTGAAGTGTTAAACATATTAGGATTCAAAATGCATTCTTGTATAAATTTGAAGCTTATTATAAATTTTGATCTGGATATATATAAATTTATAAAATATTTGAAACAAATAACATGTACTTGAACGCGGTATGTATTTTTCTGTGTGTATTTATCTCGGAAATTATGCGTGCGCAAAGGTCCTCTTTTCACCGATCTCAATGGATCATTTTTAATCGTCTTATATGCGGGTGTATGTATAACGGGGAATTAGAAATCTTGATGAAATATTAATTGTCGAAAAGACACGCGGCTGATAATCAGATTAGAAGGTTGGCGGATACGCTAAATACGGGATGAGCGCGCGCGACGCGTCCGGACGAGAGGATTCAGCCGGTCGATTTGGAAGTTGTCGAAAGCGAGATCTATGCTCCGCGGGTCCCCTTTAAGCTACTTATTCCACGGCTTAAACTCGTTGGCGGTTGCTCGGCCGTCGGCAAAATTCGAGACAGGTTCTCAATTTAAGATGGATCAATCCGCGCGCCCTGACGGATAATCTTCTCCGTGGAAGAAACTCGAATTAAAGGGACGAGCCAGTCGAGAGGAGGCAGACGAGATTCTCTTCGCGCCGCACGCTGTAGATTATAAAACTGACATACGTGGATCGCGGGCCATTATTAATTCATACTTCGCTGCGCTCATTCGCGATGAAATGATCACATTACGTTTACGCGGAAAGCGATATTAATTACTGCCGAATGCGTGTAGTAAGGCGAAAGAAACGAGAGAGCGCAGTTGTTTTTTTTTTGCAAATTGTATTCCATGAAAAAATAACAGTTAATCTCGCGCGAGCTAAATAAAAGGGGAACGAGAATTCGCGAGGAACTCGTTTTTCTTATTTCCTTCTTGGGGCTATAAGGGAACGGAAAGGGGGCTCTGCGGCTTCTCCTTTTCTCTCTTTCTCTCTCTCTCTCTCTCTCTCTCTCTCTCTCTCTCTCTTTCTTCATTCCTTCGGCAATGGACGACCGGCACAGAAAGAGAATGAGAGAACGTGAGGGATTCTTTTTTATCGCGTGTGTGCTGCATTCTGCTCATGGACGACTAGACAAAAGAGAGCAGGGGCGCTTCTATAGGGGCGCTTTTTTCCCTCGCTCTCGTCGAGTACGATCGCCGCGAACGGAAGAATTTACCTCGGAATATTTTCTTTGTCGCACAGGAAATTGTTCGTTATCGATTATTTATTGCGCCGCCGACGTCGGCAAAACGCTTTCGCGTTTCCGTGTAATCGCGCTTACCAACAAACGTCGCGCGCGGCTGGAAGATGCATATATCCCCTCCTGTTGTAGTTTAGCGAAAAACGCTAATAAACTTGATGAAGAAACGTCCTTCGACGGAAAAAATAGCCTATCGCAAATTCCGATCGATCGACACCGCGGAAGAGAGTCTCGGCGCGAAGCTACCGCTCGATAGCGGCGATCAGAGTGAATTGTATGACGGGATCTCCAGTGTATACACGAAGGTCGCCTTTTCTCTTTCCATTACGTCTTGATCGTCGCGGTCGCCGACGTCGAAACTCACGATGACGCGCGCAAAGGTGTGAAGTGAAAGGGAACTCGAATTTTTCGAGGAACACCGCGACGTTTGCAAGCGTGTGAGAGAGGTGGTCGTCGCGGGCATGAGTCGGCCGAATCTTTCAATTTGCGCCGGGCTCTGTATTTGAACGAAAACTGGAAAGGCAAACATAGGAAAAAGGGAGGATGAGCTCACCTGAGCATGCCGCGCGTGACCGGGAATTTCGTTCGAATTAGCCTGGCGGAACGTGCGCAACAACAGCAACAACGACAACAACGAGCTCGCCTCGCAAATAACAGGGTGAGCGAAAAATAAGCGCTCGCGAGGGAGATGGCGCGAGAAGGTTTTCCCTTTTCATCTCCTTTTTGCCTCTCTTTTTCATTTCGCGACGCCCAAGGCCTCCGCGCGCGTACCTCGCGCCGATTAATTGCGGCTGATTTTTACTTATAGCAAAAGTGCAAGGTGGCGGCGCGATGGTGTGCGTGGTTAATGGTTATTGGCTCGCGATATTCCGCAAACGGAGGTGCGCGCGTTCGCGCGTAATTCGCGCGAGCGCCGAGTATCGGACTACACATGCACACATGCGACGGTGGGAGGGTCGGACGGACGGACGGCGCGCGGAGGAGAACCTCACTCGCGTCGTAATAATAAATTCTACGTAGCAACGTGACTTATCCGCACCGCTCGCGGCTAAGTGCGCGCAATAATTGTTAATTGTCGACGCTGATACACGCGCCAGATAGCGCGAGTCGCCGCCGCCGTTTCTCGAGCGCTGTACATACTCCCGTTCCAATTCTTATTCTTTACACGCGACGCGCTACCGTCCGCGTGTAAACATCCTGTCCGCGATCATGTGCGAATGACGAAAGTCGCGAAGAGAGGAAAGTATCATGGGCCATTATTTATCTCGAGAAATATTTTCTAATATCTAACAGATGGACGTCGTTAGAGCGCGAGCTCATCGTTAGATCGCCAACGATAAATCTGTGCGTTTCTGGAGAAACGCCGTTCGTTAGTATGGCCGACGCCAACGTAAATATGTTAATCACAGCTGATTCGTTTCGCCGAATAGATAAAACTGCTCGATAATTTCCGAAAATGAGTCGAACGGACGAACTGATCTTTCTTTTTCGTGCGCGAACACTTGATGCCCGAGCGAAACGGATGGCCCCGGTGTGACTCGTAAAAGTCCGCTATTATTACTCTCGTTTCGGCTGCAGTGTCGTAAATACGCGCGCTAACGAACCCACTGAATCTCCACGTTCATTTGTGCCCGTAACAAGCTCCCAAGCTGACATTTAGCTTATCCCCCGATTTTTTCGCTCTGACCTTTGCCGCCTCTCTTCGCGGGTCCTCGTCTTAATATATTATCGCTTAAAGTGTCCCCAGGCGATATCTCGGAGCGGCAGAACATCCGGCGATCACGGATCTTTCTTCGACCGACGCCTCTCTCTTGCGACATTACAAACGGACATGATTCATTCTCATTAATGTCCCTTATTTGCTCATCCTTGCCGCGCGCGCGCGCGCGCACGACTATTAACGACGACGCGGTATTAATCAGTTCGGGCTTGACGCAGCGTTTATTCTCGCGCGCGTACGCGCACGGCGATATCTTTCGACACGCTCGGCGTGCGCGTTAATGAAAAGTACCGAGGACTGAGTTCCCATCGGCTAAGTTTCGTGTCCGCGCGTCGCGATCGCATATGTTGCGCGGATAGATAAACCGCAAGGCGCATTGTGAGTCAATAATCGGGGAGAGAGGATGAATTACAACCTGTCGCACGTCTCGAATGTACCGTCGTCGGATGACTGTTACACGGACAGGATGGACTTAATTAGACGCGTGAGATATGGGACTCGCGACGTAAACATGTGATATTCGATCGCGCGCTCGATCGTCCGAGCAATTTCGGAATGCGAATAAATTAGGCTAATAAGTACGCTCCGACATCCAAATACTCGTGTGTCGTGCCGAATTACATGTGCTCGTGGGCTACTCTCCCCTTTCCCCTTACGGAGCGACAGAAGCTCCCATTCATACGACGAATACATATAATTTCATTACGGAAAGAATGTTTGGTCAGGCTAAGCAAATTTCTAGCAAAATACACACGAAACAGAAAATTCCAGTTGAAGAACCAGAATTCTGTTCATATTAATGAAATTTCTAATTGACTTAAATAGAATTCAGATAGCTTCAACCGGAATTTCCTGTTCTGTTTATATTCCACCGGAAATTTAATTGATCCAATCAAACTTCTTTTCCGTCCACCTCTCATCTGCGTCTTGAATTGATATTTTTTCCGATTCTCTCTAATGATCCGCTGATGTAGGCTGGCGATTAATATTTATGCACGGTATAAATATTAACGATTTCACGGAATCGACGTCACACACGTGCGCCTTCCGGGTATTTACGATGGTATTCACCGAGACACTGAGATCGTCTTCTCGCGAAATCCGCGAGGAAGTGCGTACCGAGTGCTTTCGATCTCGCCTCGAGTTAGCGGTTATTCGATTATGCCGAGCGGAAAAGTCATGCAAGGTATACACTCACCCGGCACGCAGAGACGCTGCAGCGGCGGCGGCGGTGAGCGTCAGTTGTTGGGCAGCTGCGGCCGCACCGGAGGCTGGATCCGCGGCGACGAGCTCTGACAGTACCAGGACCGTCGTCGTGGTGGTCGCGGAGCCGCAATTCGGCACCGTTGCGCTAACCGCGTGGCGCACCGTCGGCGGCAGGTCGTCCTCATGCTGCAGTTGTAATTGCGGATAATGATGCAGATGCAGGGCAGTCGCGGTCGCCGCCGAAGCGGACCTGGGAGTGACGCAGGTTGGCGGCAACAAGCCTGTCGCTCTCGTTACAGCTGACGGAGGTGACGGAGATGGCGGCGACGGCGGTGGCGGTGGATATTCGACCACTTGTACGCGGTCCGCTTCATTCTCATAGATGATTTCCTTATCATGAGTATACATGACCGTTTTCTGACCGTCGTTGTAGATGAGATCGATCATCTTGTGCTCGCCAACGCCGAGGGCCGCGTTGCCTGCGGCTGTCTCGGCGCCGGGGGTCACCCGGCCATCCGGATCGTCCGGAGCGCGTTGTTGAACGTCATCCGGGTCACCCTGGATATGTTGCTGCTGTTGTTGCTGCTGCTGGTGGTGATGATGGTGGTGATGATGGTGGTGGCGGTGATGGTGATGGTGGTACTTGGGGTGAAGCGTGTGCACGGCCGGCGGCTCGTGCAGGTCGAGCACGTTCACCGGCTGCATCGTCGCCAGCAGTACCTGCTGCTCGCTCTCATTTTGATTTTGGTTGCTCAGAGAGGAGGACGCCGGCGAGACTGGTGCCTCCTGCACCTGTAACGTGAGCAAGCAGAGCGCGTTAAGTCGTGGCACGTCGCACGGCATCTCTTCTCTCGATCCGAACCTCTCGTAAAAGAAGAAGTTTGGATCGCGAGATTGCGAATTTTGATAGTGACAAGTTCAAGGAGCGCGTCACGACCATGATACTCGAGCATGAAGCTCGGTATCTCCGAGAGAAAGAGAGAGAAAGAGAAAGACACTCTTTAACTTGCTTCTTGCTCGACACGATTTTATTATGATAGGGAATATCTTTATAGGACTATTTTTTATCGCGTCGCATTAAAATTAAAGCGCGTAAAATTGTAACCCGCATTCGTGAAATCAACGCTCCGTAACCGCGTAAAGCGACATTGTGATGGCGTTAGATCGAGCGATCGAGCGAGCAAGACCTTGATCTTTGCGATCGCGCGCGCACAATGCTGCCCGCGCGAGGGCGTTTCGCGTTTTTTCTTTCTCTCCTTTTTTTTTCCCTCTCGAAACTACGCACTCGTCGGCCGTCGCGCGCAGGCTGATTAAATCATTTACAAGCACAACGGATAGCGGTGCTCGCGCAGCGCTATGGCAGCGCTAATTTATTAATCGCATTAACAGGCGCGCGCGCGCGGGCTTTACGACATTGGGATTTATACGCCCGAGCGCGCTCCCGTCGTCCCGGGGCACTGTTGTGTCGCAACGTCTATAACATTTTCGAATACTAATAACTGCGCCATAGAAATTATATTAATATCTTTGCGCTTGCCCCGATTCTACTTGAGCGAGTCGATGTTAATAACACGTGCAAAAGACGTAGACTCGACACGTCGCAACAAGCATCGATTGCGTGTACCCAGACAGGAGGGGATTACTATCTAATAAGATACTTACGATACGTGCCGACGATCGCACATCGCTATTTCGGCATTGCCGATACTTATTTTCGCAAGAGACTCATTTTCGACGGGCAAAAGACGCGTGAAATGCGCGGAGCAATGTCGACCGATGTATTCATGGTGGCTACTCGACGAAAAGATCGATTTCAAAGATGGCTGCGCAATCGATCGCATACACCGAAAACGCGCGCTACGACGTAAAAAGTGTCGCTTTCCTACAACGACGCGCATCATCTTAAGTCAGCGGCATACGGTGTTTGTTTTCATGCTGGATGGAAATATTTATTTTGATTAGTGTATTTCCATCAATCTTTAAAAATGCATCAATTAGAACAGAGTATTTCCATCCAGCACGAAAACAAGCATAGTATGCCGCTGACTTTATACCGATTTCTTTCTCTTTTCCTCTTGTTAACAGGCTGACGCTATCGCCCCATTGTCGCGAATATATCTAGCGTCGTCCTACCTATATATTTCTCCAATTATCACCGCAGTTCTAATTTGCAATTAAATCCGGCGATCGTCCAATTCTGTTAATATTTTAGTAAGTCAATAGCAATGAGTGCAAAAGACGTCAACTCGACACGTCGCGACAGACATCGATTATATGTGATGGGAAGGAAGGAGATTATTGTCTAATAAGATACTTACGACACGTCTCGACGATCGCACATCGCTATTTCGGCACTCCCGACACTTATTTACACACGAGATTCACTTTTGACGGGCGAAAGACGCATAAAATGCGCGGAGCGATGTGGATCGATGTGTCCGTGGCGGTTGCTCAACGCGAAAAGAGAGAAGATGGCAGCGCAATCGACGACGTGTATCCATAATTTGCGCTTAAACGCGAATAGCGCGCGATGCGATGAAGATGCGTTATATAGTATATCCATCTTTATCTGTCATTCTCTCTCTCTCTCTCTCTCTCTCTCTCTCTTTCTCTCTTTTTCTCCTCGTTCTCTCAGATTGACGTTATCTCCGGAGATTCGACGTCGCGAGTATCTTTCTAGCGTCATTTTACTTCTCCCTTTCCCTCTGATTATCACCGCATTGTTAATCACCGATTAATAAATCTGACGATCGTCCGACCCTACTTACTACTTGAATGATTCAGATGTAACGAGAGTGACAGACGCCGGCTCGACACGACGTGACAAGCACCGGCTGCATATATCGAGAATGACGTTCGAGAAGGATGTTAGTCGCTACTTACGATACGCCCGACGATCGCACACCGCTGTTTCGACACTCCCAATACTCATTTCCGTACGAGACTCACTTTCGACGGGTAGAAGACGCGTAAAACGCGCGGAGCGATGTGAATCGATGTGTCCATGGCGGTTGCTCGACGTAAGAAGATCGAAGATAGCCACACACCTGATCACGTTCGCCAACGTCGCCATAACGGCGCGCTCTGTCGGCGCCGTGGATAAGCTGCTATCCAATAGATCGATAAGCATTGTGGATCTGCCACAATTCGTTTTTAACTGCGCGTTTCTCATCACTGTTAATGAATCCAGTCATACGTCATGGATGGCGCGCACATTTTCGTCGAGCGTAAACGCTATTACCACGTCGATTGACATCGCTCCGCATGTTTCACGCGTCTTACGTGTGTCGAAGCAAGTCTCATACGAGAATAAGAGAATCGGGAGTGTCAAAAATAGAGCGATGTACGATCGTTAAGACGTATCGTGAGAACGTTATCAGGGAGTAATCTCTTCGCGTCTCAGTAGATGCAGCCGGTGCTTGTCGCGACGTGTCCAGTCGGCGTCCGTCATACTTGTATCATTCACTCACTATAGTAGTAATGCGATCGAAGGATCGTCGAATTTATCAACCGAGAATTAGAAATGCGGTGATAAAGAGAAAGAAATCGATGATATGATACTAGAAGTATTCGCAACATCGAATCTCGGGAGTCGGTCCGTTAACAAGAGACAGAGAGAGAGAGAAAGAGGAATATAGGGTGCGATTAGACGCTGTAAATGTTCTGAAACGTTCAAAATCATAATTTATCTTCAGAATATTTATAACATATAACGGACTCATAGTCGCATCTAATAGTCATAGTCGCATCTAATATTTACGTCGCAGCGCGCATTTTCGGCGTATTCAATCGATTGCGCGGCCATCTATGAAATCAATCTTTTTGCGTCGAGTAGTTACTATGAACACATCGATTAACATCGTTCCGCACGTTTTACGCGTCTTTTGCCCATCGAAAGTGAGTCTCGTGCGAAAATATGTATCGGATGCGAAAATATGTACAGAAATAGCGATGTGCGATCGTTAGGACGTATCGTAAGTACATTATAAGGGAATAATTTCCTCTTAGCGGATCCTAGGAATTACCTAGGGAGAGGAGAGCGTCGAACGTCGAGCGTTAGATAGCTCAGTGGTTTAGAGCAGTTGCTCGGCAAGCGAAAGACTTGGGTTCGAGTTCCGGTCTAGCTAGCAAACCGCGCTCTTTGATATTTTTCTCTCTTCGGGACGAAAAAGACGCAGCTCCGGAACGCACGGCGCGTCCCGCCGCCACCTAAGACGCCCTTCTACTTCTATGGATCCTCGGAGTTAGACTGATGTCTCTTCGTCATAATTAGTCGTCTATACTAGGTAACCTAACCTACTCTAACTTGACCTAACGCGCATTGCGGAACTCTTGCAGCACGCGCGAAGATCAAATGATTGAACGCGCGCGATTCGGATAGCTTCTACTTGTGATTTGTCATCGCGGCGAAACTACGAATCCTTCTGACTCGTTGCGAAATTCAGGAAGGATTAACACGCTCAGGCTTTCATTTCCAAGACGTTGGTAATCTATTCTCGTTCTCATTACCTAACCGTTTGACCGACGCTTCTTGTGTCGCGACTTGTATTGTACTCGAAGATCGCGCGTTACGCGGCAAGTTTTCACCTCGGCTGTCAGGCGAAAGAGTCACGAATGGATTGGATGCAACCGGAGAACGACTCCGGTTGGATAATGTCGTTAGATAATGCCATTTTCCTCTCAGCTGGTCAAAAATATTGTTTTCACCGCGCGCGTTCTCTACGAACATCTCGAGTGTTAGTTTTCTTACACGAGATGGGGATATCGTAGAATAAGGTCGCGAATGTTTCGAGAGATACGGAAGTAGATATTCAGTAGTTGACACAGAAATAGAATAAACAGGGAAGGGGGAGAAAAGCCTTGAAATTTTGCTGGAAAGCTTATTATAATGGGAATGCAGTAAAATTTCACTTCAAATATCACTTGAGAAGAAACGTAAACGAGCATACATTCAGCGGGCAATTTCTAACGACTCATCACTTCGCCGATACGCCTATCCTACTATCCCCGAAGTCAGCTCGCGGAAATCCTTTGACCCGTATGAATAAGGATACGGTACAGTAACGATGTCGTTTGAAATTTCCCACGTGTCGCCGGATTATCATGCTTTCTAGCCAGTAACATAAGTTATTGAAGAATCTCTCTTTCTCGTTGCTTCCCTCTGCCCCTCCCGCGTTTCTCTCTTTCTTTTTTTTTTTTTTTTTTTTTTTTTTTTTTTTTTTTTTTTTTTTTTATTTCTTACGAAAACCCCCGAGACCTCGAGAGCTGCCCGACGCCACACAGTCACCAGCGACATCATTCGTAACGTGACAGCGAGCGACGTGGCAGCGCTGTTAAGGCTCGTGCAGCAGCTCGCGCCGCACAGCGATGGTTTCCGTCAATTAACATAATTAACAATATTATGAATCATCCTCTTAACGTCCAGGCTCGCGCACGATCGCGCACCGAAGGTGCACGTGAGTTACGCGCGCCGTTACTCCGAGCGCAAAAATCCGTCCCTTCATCCTCTCCCCCGATTTCTCTACCTCCTCCTGCGATTCTTTCATTCCTCTTTTTCTTTCCTCATCTTGCCCGTTCACTTACTTACTTATTTTCTGCGGTGTACGCGGGACTTAATCCCGAGTGTCACCGGTTCCTATATTTCCTCGCGTTGACCGTCGTAAATTCAGACGCCGATGAATAACGCGACTCTACGATTAAGCGCGAGGATTAGCGCGATGAAATACGGTCGGGTGAGTACGGGCAAAATCGTTAATGGACGAACGAGCCTCTGAATAGACCACACGTGTCTCTGCGCGCCAAGGTAACAATGTTTATCTCGCGATTACGCGTCTCTGGTATTCAGGCCTGACAAACTTATTATTAATAACGTCGTAATTTCGCGCCTTCCGCCGGCTTTTTGCGCAATACGTGCGGGTCGCGTGTAACGATATTTTTCGGCGACTCCGTCGTCTATAACTGACGTAGCTTCTCGTTATTCGTTTTTCATCCATATGTATATGCATGTAATTTTCAGCTAAACGCGTCGGCTTGATGTTAATACCGATTACGTAACGTTCAGGTAATGCACATGCTATTATTTCGCTGATATCGACGCTGTATCGACACCGACACGCGCAATTTCATCGAGACATAAATAACTAACACACAAAGACGGCGCATGATTTTCCACATTTTATATGAATCGCGTCGATATCGTTTCATCTTGCTATTTCTCGCTTGTCGCCATTTCCAGATAATTACGCGGCTCAAAGCTGCGCGGGAACACGAGAGTTGTATCATAATTATATCATAAATTTTATTGTCATTTTTTAGTAAAGTTTTATCGGGTCTTAAACGCGCGGAATTCACTCGCTTCAGGTATATTTCAGGTCGTACCGTCGGTGTCTAATGAATGGAAGAGCTGTCATATGCGCGCGTGCACATACGGTAAACAGTAATGGTGCGGATAAGAAAAGTGTCGGATTCTCGCGGCGACAGCGTCGCGAATTTCGGCCACGGCGCGTTTCTCTGTGTAATTTTCAGTGACATGTCGTTGATGCAACGGGTTTCTCTCTATCTCTCCGAATCGTCTCCTAATGTCACCGCTATTACGGAGGAGCTATCCTTGACATCGCGCGCCATTCATTGCGATGTATCCCATCGGTGTCAGGGGTCCCAGATATGCCTGGGCCGAGGAGGACATTAATCAGCTCGAACACGCGGCGAGTCGCGACCGCGACACGAACCTCCCGTGGTCGTTACACGACGTTAAGTACTCTCCGATGCGAATACTCGAGCGCGTACCGACTTCATTCTAATCCCACGTCAGTCGCTTGAAATTTATCGTGCTCGCACGGCTAGCGGGATCGAGTGATTCGCTGGAAGCGGAAAAGATACGCTCCTTTTTATTGCATCACAAATTGCATAGCTGATAACGGACGCGCGTTTAAAAGGGCATTTTAATTGTAGAATAATTAATACAGAATTTCTATGTGTGAGTGTTGTGATTATTATGACCTAAATATGATTCTGGAAATTCCGTTTCCTTCACGCGTTGATTCATTCATTACAATCAAACTTTTCGCCGTGTAGAGCAAGAATCAAACATATTTCGGACCGATGAGTGTTACGATGACTCGGCCGTTCGAGACCTTCGCCTCGACGATAGCGACAGTGTTCCAACGAAAAACGAGAATGATTGCTACTCACGTATCGCCAAAACGATCGGCGAACCACTACTGCAGTCGGAATTGCCGAAGAAGAAGTTACGAATGCGTCTGCGCAATTTCGTTGCGGCTATCGCGAGTTCTACGGATCGTCGCGATCGCGTAGTATCTCGTTTAGGATGCTGTACGCTCTGTTTACGCGCAAGAAGTCCTTCATAATAACAGTTAATTGGCCGTGGCCGGTCTCACGCGCTCGTGTCTGTCGCCGGAGAGAACGAGAGGAGCGGTCCCGTCCACGAGCATTGAAACTCGCGGACGTTCCGACGTTCCCTTCGTTTCTTCAGCCGCAGGTCGCGAACCGCGCACGGACATGCCCCTGCGCAGCCGATCGCGACGCGCTAACGCAGCAGTGTGCGTCGCGGACGAGGATACGTGGAATCGTTAGATGCTTTTCTTTCGCGGTACTTTCTTAAAGCGAATCGGGTAAAAATTCTTCTAATCGAATCAGCAAAAAGACTATTTCACTAATCATTAGTTGAATGTTTACTGATTTTCGATGAAAACACTTTACTGCTCCGTCTTTATTTCGAGCAGTGGAAGTAAGATTTCACTGCAAAATCTGTGATTCACAAATTTAAATATTCACGAATTTTCATGAATTTAATACACAAATTTGTTACACACACTGAGAAGATATTGTAGTAAAAATTATGTTGAAATTACATTTCTTTTCGCTATGTTCTTTGTAAAGTTGGACTATACTGAAATCCAAATCTAACTTTTGTGATGATGCAATCAATGGCTTTCTTGCTTGCAATGACACTGGTATGTATTGCAAAGTGCATCAGTAATGAAAATAGTCCCTGCTATTGCACTGATCCAATTAGAAAGATTTTACTGATTGCAATGTATACTTATAACTGTATCGCCATTACAAATACAATATTTCAGTCAAGAATAGAGAGTACATTCCTGATCAGCGTGTGTGTGACTCGGGAAAAATGCGTTTCATGGAAAATTTATCTCCAGTTACCGCGGTGCGTAATGACTCGAGATGTGGTTTTCCGCTACGCGCGATCATGCGGCATATTCTGGCGATTGCGTATTTTCGCGAGGCCTTCTCCGTTATCGCGCTTGTTATTATATTTCCCCATTCGCGCGCAGCGCTGCGTGTGGAACAACGATCAGCACCGGTATTTTATCGCGCTCGACTATCGCAGTGACGCAGCCCGAACGAACGTTGTTGTTGTCGATTGTTGCGGACACGCTGCGAGTCTTTTGTGTAACTAGACATTAAGTATTTCGCAAACTTCGGTCCAATGCACGTCGACAAAAAGAGGAACGGAGAGAGGGAAGGAGGGGAGAGAAAGAGAGAGAGAGGGAGTCATACACGCACACCGGCGCACGCTTATTTAATTAACGTCGTCGCCGATCACTTATCATCGCCATGCATCAAGCGCTCTCTTTTTTTTCAGCCGGTCGCGAATGATTTCGCAAGTAAAATATTTCGGTGCCCGTCGCCAGCATGCGCGAGTGCGCACTCTTATTTTCGATACATTTTTTGCGCGCACTCTCAATCTTGTTTTTGTGGTCGGTATGAGTCATTCGAATCGAGAAAAGACCGCACGAATTACAGGGGGCTCCCTTTTTTCTCTCTCTTTTCTTTCCTTTTCCCCTTTTCCTCTTTTTCTTTTTGCTCACCGCCCAATAACGAATCGGTTAACGAAAAAGTTAATGAAGATACAAAATAACCAGTCGCTCGGAATTCTATTAAAGAGCCTTTACTTCTTATCTCCATAATGAACGGCGCGATCATCGGCGAAGGTTCCCTTCGTTTAACCGTCAGGTAGACGAGAAATCTGAAGAGTCATCGGCGCGCACGGCAAATCTCTTCCTCCGTCGTGCATGTCTTGCCCACGGATAGGTACATACAACGGAACGGACGTCATGCCGTAAGGCATGACGTACGTACCGTTCGTTTAATGCGGACGAAAGAACGCCGCGATTTGATAGAGGGACACTGGCGCGTATATTCACGCGACGATGGAAAAGTGAGGCGCGGCAGAACTACCCACGTTTTGACGTAGGAAGCGCGTATTCCCTATCTCTCTTTCTCTCTCCTTCTCTCGCGATCCGGAAGCGCGATAATAAGCATTTATACGGCCGCTTGAACACCCGGTACGCTCGAGCGCGATGCTCGTCGTAAACGGATTTAAACACGCTGATTAAAGGCGCCTGGCGCAGGTGCGGAGCGGCTCGTTCCTGTTTTCGACTTTTCTCGCGATTTACGCGCGTATTCACGCGTGCGTGTTAAACTCAGGAGCTGTGAATGGAATGCGAATCATTTTTTTATTAATCTCTGTATACGCATCCGCTGATGGTGGATTTAAAATGCCCGTGATTTCCCGCGTGAAATATCGCCCGGGCAATTTCGGACTTTTCCTGAGGAGTTCGTGAGGAAGAAATTAAGATTATGCAAAATACAAGCGCCCGCGGCGACACAATGATCCATCTTATCGTTCCACGTTGTCGCAACGACAATTTTACGCGCTAATTTTCTCTAATGCGATAGAGAATTCGCTGGTGGCACCTTTCGCCAAGATATACTCCCAGTGTATGCGCAAGATGTTACACAAATTACTCTACGATCATTTTCTTTTACGTAATGATAAAATATTTATTAACGGGAGCGAAAGGAGCTCTTGATCCGTCGATGAGTCTCACGACCTTCTGTCTGTCCTGTTGGACGTGGCTTTTACGTGTCTCTATCTCTTTTTGTCGCTCTCGCAGTTAAAACGGAGGAAAATAGAAAATTGGAGGAACTGGAAGCGCGTCGACGCTTGGAACGCTCAAAAAATGTGTGCAATAATCGACGAAATTGCTTCTATTGAGCCCTGCCGAGCGAGCATTTAGCTGAAAACCTTTAAAGAATTTTCAAATCCCACTAAAACGTGTCATACCTCAGGTTTTTATGATTTGCGTATATTTTTTAATTCTGTATGTTCTCGCTCTCTTTTGAAACTAACAACACCCGCGCTATATGACATCTATCGTTTGCGACCGTTTCACTTTTGAAAACGCGGCAAAACTTTTGAACCGCAAATACAAAGATTTGGTCCGAGATATTTCGGTGTTTGAAAAATAGCAATGGATTATTTTCACTCGGAATGGGATAATTCAGTTTGACCCTTACTATTTCTACTCCTAAAGGTAGTTTTTAAATGGAATGTTCAGCCCTTAATAATCGCTTACTACTCTTTTAACAATAGGCTGTCGATAATAAAAGAAGCGATATGCTTGACCCTAAAAATCTTATATAAGAAGCTACCTGAGACGTGTTCTAGCAAAACCCGGAAAAGAAGGAAACAAAAGAAAAACGGAGAGATTTTAGATGGAGAGATTATAGTTTTTTTTATATAAATTCTTTTTAATTTTATTATGTTTTTGTTAGTTCAGGAATAGATTGCCAGTAAAATCTATCTTGCTAAGGAATATAATAAATTTCACTAGAAAAATGATAAATTTTTTAATAGCACTTAAGGGGGGAAAGAGCACTATAGAGGGTCATAAAAATCGAATTTCTTTTTTTGCTTTAATTAATAGTACTATATGTATAGAATATATTCCCAAAATTTAAAAATTCAAAATCTAAAGGGTCGTATAAAACTATTTCTCACAGGTAGGTACGAGCGCGTGAAGCGAGATCTGAATGCCAGTGACTCACAACGGCTTTGTTCCGAAAAACTCGTTTAAAAAAACGAAAAATACCATTCTAAGAAAGATCTATTAAAAAGGTGCTTAGATTAGGCACATAAAAATGCGAATAAAAGTTTTAATAGTACGATTTAACAGTTAGCTTCAAAGCATGTACATTCTGACCTTAAAATCATCGAAATCACCGCCTATATTGCCGCTGGGATATTTAATGAAAACTACTTTGCTATTTTGAAGATAATGGAAATATTAGAAATTAAAATTGGGTCTTTATATGTAAATTATATTCTGATAGTAAGGACGCCGAGCGAATAAAGAGACAGGAGCGCCGCAGCCTAAGTTGCAGAGGCTTGAATAGCAAGTAAACAACACCAACTTGAGCAAAATGACTTGTTTGAAGAAGCAGAAGATTTACTGTATGGGGCAGGAATAACGGATGAGCAGAAAACAGCTGTAAGTTTACAATTTTCTATACCTAAAGCTTTAAACGCGTTTTTCTCGAAACGATTTTTTTCAAACTAACATTGATAATTCAAAAACTATTTGACCAATAGAATTACCCTTTTATATACATTTAGTTTATCATATTTACTAGTCGATAAAAATATAAAATCTATAAAATTATTTATTTAAACAATGTTTTTACATACATAAAGATGGATTTCTATGAGTAAAAATTTAAGTTTTATTTTAAAGATTGCTTTTTTGTCAATTACAAATTTTTTTTCAACTTTTTTAAGTTCGATAAATTATGTTTATAAAGAGTAAAACATTTATCCCTATTTTTGTCTCAGATGAATACAATAGGAGCCATAATGCACACCGTTTTGCACCGACTCTGCTGCGACGCTATATTTTTTTGACTACATACAATCTATAAACATTTTTCTTAACTTAAAAATATTTTTTTTAATGTATAAGCGAAAACATTACAATGTTGGGAAGCGATTGGATAAATAAATTCTTTAAAAAAATTCCCGAAAATTTCCTTATTTTTGGCGTTTTATAGTGCTTTGCCTCCTTAACTTTTTAATAGTACTTAGTTTTATTTCAAGTTTAGTTTTTAAAATATAAATAGCAGTAGTAGTATGAAATGAAAAGATAGTTAATTACTGTAGAATGTCAATCTATTCCTCGGTTATAAATTTCTATAGTAATTTCTATAGTAATTTTTATAGTAATATTTACTACAACATTCTTTCCGTGGAACATGCAGTTAAACAAAATTGCCTGATCCTGAGTGATTTTTAATAATAATCATAATAATTTTATATCGAGTTTAAGATTCGAACGAACACAAATACGGTGTTTAGTATTATTAGAATTGAGCACTTAAAATAAAATAAACTTTTCTTATGAAAAATAAATAATAAATAATATAATTCAGAACTAACCGGAGACAGAGCCTCCTGCATGTGCAGGGGTGCGTTATCGGCTTCGTCAGTACACGTCGACATTCTCCAGTGCCGTCTTCCAGTCCTTTTCTCTCGTGGTATTGTGTGTTCACACAAATAGTTCAGCTGCCTCGCGTTCTTTCTTCAGAAATCGTAGTTCTGTTACTGTTTCGACCGACAGTTTAAAGCTGTCCACAGCCCGATCTAATTTTCGACTAAATGTCTACGTCTACGTGATTGGACAGTTTAAGTCATCGGGTATCGTATCACAGGTTGCGTTGAGATTTGTATGGCACGTTATTAACCCAAGAAAAATGGACGGGAAGGACCTGCAAATCAGAGAAAAACAGAGCTGGTGATACAAAAAACGAAATATATTTAAAACATATCATATATCCAGGGGTATCCATGGATATCTATCTGACGTCAATTTATCACTATCTCGCTATTATTTGAGCTAACAAATTCGCAGTTTCTTCCCTATTCGTCTATGCTTATCCTAAGTTAACCTAAGCACATGTGTTCAACGAGCGTGATGCATGTGAATGTGGTAAGGCGCGTAACGTGCGAGGAAGCCGGGAGGTGATCGAGAGTGAAGGCGGCGAAGAAGAGGCGACTCATCTCTCCCGCGGACGCGCGATAGCGGCCGGCTACCGAGGAGCTCCCTTCATCAACGGGAACGGGACGAACCGGCTGCGTCCCGGGAGCCGGCGACCAGGTTGCGAGGTGGAAGTGGGTAAGTAGTCCTACGTTTTCCGCATAGCAGGTAGGTGCCGACGCGGAACCGGAGGATCCGCCAGACTCGCGCACGTGACCGAGAGGAAGAGGAGACATGGCGCGCGCGCGCGCGGGACGAGTCGCGGCCGCGAAACCGGAACCACGCGGGCGAGCAGCAGGTTCGGCGTTATTCACTTATCGCCGGGCGAAGGATTCGCGGATGTCGGTCAACCAGTCTGACACCGCGAATTCTACGTCCTCGCGCACGCTCGCCCAGGTGAATGTTAGTAAAACCAGTCGGTTCGCTCTTCTCTCCGACTCGCCCATCTGCTTCTACTACTACGTCGGAAGGCGCGGGCGCGCTCGCGCGGAGGAGGGCGCGCGCGTAAAACTGGAATTCAGCTCGCGGGCACTGCTCTGACGGATAGACAGGTATAATAATAGACGTAACGAGGAAGCGGGACCATCGAGAGTGAACATACAGAGCGGCGCCGGTTCTTTCTCTCTCCCTCTCGCTGTCCCTGTCTATCTATCCGTCTGTCTTTCGTTCTCGCGATCTCGCGCGCGTATCCTCTCTCTCTGTCTCTCTCTCTCTCTTCCCATCTCCCGGGCTGTCCCGTCAATAACGGAGACGCAGTGATGCTCGCGAGGAAGGAACAAGACTGGTTGTTAGAAAGAAAGACAGAGAGACAGAGAGGAACAGAGAGAAGCCGAAGAGGATGGCGGCGGGAAGTAGGTAGGTAGGTAGGTACCTACCTACTACGCGGAAGAAGGAGATTGGGGCGACTGGGGAGAAGGAGGTACGCACACGAGGCCGGTATACAACCGCGGATCGGAGACGAGAAGCCAGAGGAGCAGGTTCGGCCGGTCTAACCTGATTCTCAAAGGGAACCCTGCATCAGATTGGACCCACCTCCGTGGGTCCGTTTGTATTTCAAGTACCTGTACGCCCTCACCTCGCGTCAGTGAACGATGCCTCCGGAGACGGTGGACTCCGTCGAGTCGCACAAAGAGGAAATATAGTTCTCCGTCTCGACGGATTGCGGAGAGACGCGCGAGGCGATGTTGTCTATCGGCGACAAGCTCGTTTGCCCGCTCTCGCCCGGACCGTTGCACCTGTCGCCGATAGATCCTAGAGACCGCCGTCGCGGTGCGCGTCGCGTGGTTGCAGCCGGTCGCGGTGGCTGCGATTACAGCGCTGAGATCGTTTACGGTGTGCGGCGCAGCTTGCCGTTAGTGCGTCGAAAGTGAATTTCTAGAGAATCCAGTGAAAATTCGGGAAGATTTTTTAAGAATCGTTCTTTAAGAGCGATGTGCAGACGCCGGTCCAGGGAAGTTAAGATTATTGGAATAGAGAGGAAGAGAGAGAGGGAAAGAGAGAAATTCCTCCGTGCGCAAGCGAGATACGCGATATACAATTCGGGACCGCTTTGTCTGCGAGTCGCGCGGAAGAAATTTGTCTACCTGGTTATAACCGATCACGGTGAACGGTTCGGTTTTTCGGCAGTGAAAATTCGGCAGTGCCGTCCCCTTGTGAGTCGCTTAAGGTCAAAGTGGTTTACGTGTGTTTAGCCACATATTTTAAAGGTAGAAGACAAGAGACGTGGAAGAATTCAAGAGGACGCTACAGGTTGCACCCGAACGATATTGATTGGTCGTAGATAATTTTCAAATGGTCACGACGTCTCGCGTTCACTTATACAGACAATCGATGGGCGTAACCTTTGGGTAGAAATGTAATTCCGAATCCGATTGTATATTCGTGGCTGTAAGCATGCAATTTTCAGGCTCAAAACGCGAACGCGTCGGTAAGTGACGAAACGGAGCTGTACTGCCACAAAGGTTATTTGTTAATAAACGATCCCTGCTTGCAAAGAGTCTGGTAGTAATAATTCTGTATGTATTGTTAACATTCCTCCAAAGGTCACACCTCCATGAGAGATGTTCGGAGAAGAATTTAATCTACCATCAGACGATCCCCCTGTGGGAATCTTAACATCTTTCCAATACCGATTACGTGTATCGCGATATCGCGAAAAAAATTCGCAACACGGCAAGACGATGATAAGCGTCTCGCAAATGGAGACGAGAAGCGTACCACGAGAGACGTATCTACCAATGAAGATAGCCCGCGCGAACGTCTGCGTGCTCACTTGTTGACTGGTAGGTCACCTGCGCGTCACCTGTGCGTCATCGCGCAAGTGGCCCCCAGCTATCAACGAGAAGGTGTCGGGACGAGGGTCGCGCTTGTTTACTCGGTCGCTCGCTCGCGCGAAAATAACGCGATAGTCGCGATAGTAGCGAGACGAACAACGAGATCAACAGAGACAATACTCACTCGTTAAGGTCGCATTAGATGGGGAAAAGTCTCGTCGCGTGGATACAGTAGCCGACGCATCCGAGAAGAGCCGTTGATCGGTGGTTGCTTTGCCGGTGAGGTGAGGTGGATTATCGCGCGCGCGTATGTGTTGCGGGGGGAGGCGAGGGAGGGAGGTGGTGGTAGAGTAGTAGGTGGTAGAGGTCGCGAGGGGGCTGGGGTGGGGTAATAGAGGGGGGATGGGGACCAACTACAAACTACTGAGCGTCCCTCCTGTGTTCCGGATCACATCTCAACGGATGATAGTGTCACCACCTGCGTCGTGGGCCGAGGCGTACGAATTCTCAGCGGATTCGCTGGTATCGGGGCTGTTCTCTCTCGACAAGGGCACCCTCCACGGGGGCCCGTCCTTTCGCGCTACTTGCGAGTGTCTCCAGGGACGAAACTGGCGAATTCGCAAACGAAGATGCGGTTGAATCTCACGCGCGCGCGCGCGCGCGGGCAAAGAGTTGTCGGATGTCGCGTGGTCTGTTCACCTGGTGGCATACATCGCGAATTTTCACAACGCGCACGTCATTACATAGACATCACGAGCCTCGGGCATCGCCGACGGTCACTCTGCGCGCGTTTCCTCTTCACACATCACTCGACGCTCCGCGACACACGTCCGCACTCCTCGGAAGCCGCGCTTACTCGGCCTGTCCGTGTCCTCCTCGTAATCCCAACCGCGGCACCGGCTTCAGACACACACTCGCATCTTGACTCGCGCGCGCAACCACGACGAGGACGATGACGACGACGACGTTGCCGTCGCACACGCACGCGATCACACAGAAGACAACTTTCCCGGCCGATGAACTATGGAAAACTTGCTTTTCCTATTGTTGGCGTGGCAATTAAGACTTTAAATAAAACTGTTCGCTACCTGAAAGTTGGCGCAGCCGTAACAAGTGAGTATTAAGCCACCGAAGTTTGGGTCGCTGCAAGCACAAACGAAGCAGCCTCACCGAGTCTCTCTCGAATCGTTCTCTCTTCACTTGGAATAAGCAACATGGCCGCCGCCTCTGCCGCCTCCTCCCAGCACGCCGCTGTTAGCTCGAGCTTGGACCCCTACCTCTACTCCACTCGTGTTCCACACACGTTCGCACAAAACAGCTTATCTCACTCGCTCGCTCCTCCTCTCCTTCTCTCTCCCACTCGCTCACCCTCGCGTTTATTCCTTCCCGATCGTCCAGCCTCTTTTGCTCCTGAACGTCATTCTTTCTCTCTTGCTCTTCCGCTGGGTTTACCTGTGCTTATCCCATAACGTCTCCCTTTCCAGACGTCTCCCTTTTTCTCTCCCTTTGGTTTTCAGCGTTCCCCTGCTTCTCCCTCTTTCTCTTTCTCTTAATCTCTCCTTCTCTCTCCCTCCGTTCTTCATGGTCCAGCTCTCCGTCTCTCTATCCTCCCACTCTTGATCGAGAAAGAGAGAGCATGACAGCCGAGTCCGCGTATCAGAGTGGTGGAGGGCCTCGGGCATCTCAGTCCCTCTTTTCCACTGCGCGTGTTCTCCAGCTCACTCGCTCGCTCACGACACGGTGAGAGCGACCGGTTGTAAGACGAGGCAAAGTAGAAGATCGAGACGCGACCGAGAGAGACGGACGGAGCGTCTCGCAAAGGTGCGCGGGACGGGCAGATACAACGCGCAGGTAGCTTAATGCAAAACAAGGACGGACGCATGGATCGCGCCGGAGAGTGCGACCAGGACGGAGAAACGTCGTCTTCGCAGCGAGTGGATACAAACAGAGCATCGAGTCATCGACGAGGCGGCCAGTATCCTGGCCACCCGGCATTATCGTGTCTCTATAGCTGTCTCTCTTCAACCCGCCGCTTCTTCATCTCTTCTGCTCCGTTCAGCCGCCTCCTAAGGAGGATACCTGACGAGGAGCTCGCAGGAGAGACGAAGATCGCGGTATACGCACACGTGCATTATCGCGTCCCTCCGTCCTGTTCACCGTCTCCGGCTCTATCTCTCTCTCTCTCTCTTTCTCTCTTTCGTTCTCCTTCGTGTTCTCTTTCCTCCTTTCTATCGTTGGTTCCACCTTCGTGCCGCGTCCTACTCCGCCTCGCTACCTTGAGAAGGATACACACGGTCGAAGGTCCACGTTGGACGAAGACAACCGCGTAGACGTACGTTATCGCCGGCGTTTCAGCGTCCTTCTTACTCCGGATTTCATCCTCGTGTCTCCGTCCCGCTTCGACTTTGCTACCTTGAGAAGGGTACCCGCGGGGAGGACCGCGGGGAGGAACGAGAAGGAGGACACGCACACGTAGATTATTGTATCTCCCTGCCTCCGCATCTACCTCCTCTTTGGTCCCGCTCGCTTCGGTTTTATAACGCTCGCTCTTTATCTTGCCACCTTGAGAAGGATATCCACATACCAAACCGTATCCGAGGGATATCTAATAGAGGGACGTAAAGTCATCTCCCGAATGTACACGCTAAAAAGATATCGGCCGAAAGACGCTGCATCGAATGAAAAGACATCTAGATACGGCCAGACTATTATAAGTTTTTGTTCCGCGAGCTTTTTTCCCATTGCATCCGCCATGTTACAACGAGACTCTTGCCCTCGTCTATTCGTTTCGAATCGACGATCGAAGCATCTTCCCGAGTCATCGCGAGACTGACGCGAATGTACTCGCTTGCGCGAGCGCACCGAGACTCTCTTCATCTTTCTCACCGTATGAGAGAACGTATGGAGAGAGAACATAGACGCGAGAGAAAGAGAGAGAGGTAAAAGCTTCTTCTTCTTCTTCTGCACGAAGAAGAGTCAGACTCTATCGTCTCCTCGTCTTCCTCATCTCTTTTCACCGCCATTGTGAGAGGGATATCCACGAGGGAGATTCGCCGCCGGTGGGACGAAGAGAGAAGAGCGTGTGCGTGTCGTGCAAGTGTACGCACACGCACATACGACCGATTGATTCCTTCTTACGCACGGAGCACGCGAGAAGAGACGCCTATGCCGGACGCCAAAGAGAGCGAAGCTGCTGCCGGTGCTGCCGGCGTAGTCGCCACGAACGGAGATGGACTCAGGATCGAAAGAGTGAGAGAGAGAGAGAAAGAGAGAGCAGGGGCTGAAGGGGAGAAGGAGAGAAGAAGAGGAGAAGGAGGAGGAGGAGGGCGTGTGCGTGAGTCCACGATGAGAGAGGAACGGAGAAGAGAGGACGCGCGAGCGACGAAGAGGACGGGCGTTGGCTGCTCGCACGAAGAGAGATTAAAAGGAGAAAAAGAAGAAGATGGAATTAAAAGAGGAAAAAAAGGAGGGTCGGAGAGCGAAGTGGAGGGAACGACGATGAGGGAGTGAAAGAGGCAGGGAGCAGGGGGAGGGAGAGGAGTGCGAGGAGGGAGCGAGAGAGAGAGAGACTTCGTGAAAAATGGGCACCCAGCGAGAGAGGACAGCCTCAGGCTACGTCGCGCGATGCGACCCTGCTCAGGGAGGGATTCGTTCCTCGTTCGTGAACTACGAACGCGCCCGGTTATACACGAATCGACGAATCGACGTGGAATCGGCCCGGTCCACGAAGCGTTTCCCTTCGGATGGACCTCGAAAGGTACGATGCAACCGATTCGACTCCGAGCGGTTTCTTCCATCGGACGCGTTGTTCCTCTCGCAGAGATAGCGCCAGAGATGCTACGTCGCCGCGAATAAAGATAATTTTCGAACTCGCGCGCGCCTCTTTCCGTGGGAATCGTCGCGATCTCCGCGCGCTCATGCACCGCGTGGGTGGCTATGCACGCGTTTGCGTGGGCGGATCGAGAGGCAAGAGGGAGAAACGACGATTTCCAAGAGGTGGGGTTTCCCGCGTGAGCGCGAGCGCGCTGCTTGAGATATTTCTTTTCCGGTCAATCTCTCTCAGATGCGTTTTCGTTGCCCGTGGCGCATTTGCATAGCGAACTACGAGTGCGCTGTGCGCGCGCGAGCACGCGGTGACTCGGCCGGTGGAAGTCGATGGAGGCGACTGGCGGCGGGTCGTGCCGTCGGCGAAGAATCGTCCGCGCGGTCAGCCACGCGGACGAACACGGTGCGCGTTACGCGCGGCTTTCTAAGATCGATCTTGTGAAAGCAGTTCGAAGTCCGCGATCGTCGCCGAGAAAATCCCACCTCTATCCGTCGTATCTGTCGACGCGCGCGCGTAGTCGTAAAGTCGCCTTCCGCGCCCACCTTCTCGTCGTATATCTCGCTCGGCGACGGGCTAAAACGCGCGCACCGGGTATGGTATCCATGCAGATCGCCAAGCGTGTCGGAAAGCGCGCGAAGAAGTGCCGTAATTCAGCCGGCGCGACAAAGTTCACTTTTGGAGCGACCGCGACGACGGAGCGCTTCGACACCGATCGTTTTGAACCTTTCGATTACCACGCTCTGACCTATTACGTAAAACACCGCGCCGAGCTCTCGCGAGAGAGCTGTTGCAGGTAACGCTTTTCGTCGAGACTGTCAGAGTTTTCGGCCTGGCAACATTGTTAGAAAATATCCTAAGAGAAGGTGACACTCGTAGAGCCTTACACAATACAAAGTAGATTAAGAAAAAATCGCGATAGAAAATCCGAAGAGGCCGTTTCTACGGCTAAGCACAAGGGGAAATTTTGCGGGATAACTGTGGTTCGCGCGCGGAACTTTCCGCGATTTATTTCCCGCGCGAATAAAATTGCGTCCCGGGAGTTCAAGGAGGAGAGAACGGAGGTTAAAGTTGCGACGTCGCGAATGCGTCATACGCTCGGTTCCAGCAGAAGCATCCACGGACGACTCTGTCGTAGGTCGTGTCGTCCGTAATTGCGCGCATCCCTCTGAATACCCGCCGACAAGTTATTATCGGCGAAATATGCGTCCTCGTCGGTAAAACGCTCATTTGTCACGTTTTGTACGCGGCGACGGAGGGCACGAAAATCTTATTCGACTCATCATGGTCTTATCGTACCTACGCATTCCCATGTTCGCAGCGTGCGGAGCAAAAACCGTGCATTCTTGCCCAGACCCGCACGGTCGCTTCGTCCTTGTACGCCTCGACAACGGGCTTCCCGATTGTCATAGGTGGTTCTCGTGTCCGCGACAACGAAATAGAATGGCTTCGAGAAGCAGTTAGCGGCTAACTTACGAAGACAGACCGTGCGTGCGTGTGTGTGTTTGTTTGTACGTATATGAAGTTCAAATGAGTTCTATGAACTTCCAAAGACAAACTCTGTCTCCCATTCCGCGTCTCCCTCATTATGACCAAAATCACTCTCACTGTCATTCTTTGTAAAAATGAAATACTGTTGAGCGAGTCGAAATTGCGGATGGAAATTCGAGTAGTTTACAACGCTCGATCGAGTTATGATGATGAAACATTTAGATCGATTTCAGATTCGTCCGTGGGTCAGCGTGTATTTCGGCAAGACGGGCTCGCCTATGCAGGCATTAAAGTCTCCGTCGCGCGATGCGATGCGACAGCTTGCGCTGGCTTACCACTAGAATCCCTAGAAAATAGAGCCTGACCACTTATCCCTCAAAATCGCGTATTTGTACGGTGAGGATGATTCGTATCGGCAAAGTGCATTTTTTCATTTTTTCATTTTATATCGTGATTATAAAATATTTGATAGAAGTTAGTATATAGTCAATGGATATTTATTACATGTAAAATAAAAGTGTTGAGAATTACATATTTTTTTATATAAAAGACTGAGATCTGTAAATGAGTGGCTTTATAATTTCACAATATACTAATAACGTTAATCATGAAATTAATTATTTTACATTCTTTTACACTATGATTAGTTCTGCCATTTTGAAGGACCTATGAACCGATGAAAGTGCGAATATCAAGTGTGTGTGTAAAATATGTTCCGAGTTTTTTTTTTCATTTTATATCGTAATTATAAAATATTTGATAGAAGTTAGTATATAGTCAATGGATATTTATTACATGTAAAATAAAAGTGTTGAGAATTACATATTTTTTTATATAAAAGACTGAGATCTGTAAATGAGTGGCTTTATAATTTCACAATATACTAATAACGCGTTAATCATGAAATTAATTATTTTACATTCTTTTACACTATGATTAGTTCTGCCATTTTGAAGGACCTATGAACCGATGAAAGAAGATCGAAGGAATAGTTAGACTCTATCTTCTAGGGACTCTACTACCTCACCATGAGCTCGCCTATGCAAGTATCGAAGTCTTCGCCGCGCGCCGCAACGCGGCAGCTCACGACGGGCCTCACTTGTGCGCGCGTTGAAGTCTCGGGTCCGGCCCGGCGGCTCACGATGGGTTCGCCTGTGCGGGCGTTGAAGTCTCCCGTGCGCCTCGCTTAAACGGCGGCACTCGTAAGCGCGCATAATGGTTCTCAACCGGTTCACGGGATTCATTCAGAGAAACGTCAATGCTGCATCTATTCACGCACGTGTACCTACACGTACATACACATACACGTGCGCGCGGCTATGGATCGTCGCTACCTGTTCGCCGGAGAGAGAAAGAGAGACCGGTCAGCTCTTACCGGTCGCGTACGTCTTCCCAAAGCAAACACCGCGTGTTTACGTCTGGATATAAAAATGCGGCGAGCCGGCGAACGAAAGCGGGCTTCGGCGTAACGCCCCGAGATTGATTCTTGGACGCGACTCATCGAGATGATTTCGCGTAAGGCGCTTTCGATGAACCGCGTTTTTATATCTCGTTTTTTCTACGTTGTGCTTGGTAATTGTATACGATATTGCGTACTGATTGCATGTGTGCTTTACGAGGTGAAATAAAATTCTTATACGACATAAAAACACTCGTCTTTTTGCCCCTTTTTCAATTTTTTTAGATTGTATCACTTAACCGTCGGTGTATCGCTAAAGAGTTGTACCCAAAAATAAGATGCATGTAAGACGTATAACTAACAGTTTGACTTTTTATCCGTCGCGATCGGGGTGGAATTTTTGCTCAATATCGAGAAATGATAATTCGAAATCGCCGGTCTGGCTGATCGGAAAGCCGTGTCCGGCTATCTAACGCTAATTAAACATCGATGCGAAAAATGAGTCTGATTTATCCCGTCGATAATTATATTCTAGCGACCGGCTCTCTCGCAAATCGACGCGTTTCTTATGTGAGCTCGCTCGCGCGCTCATATCGCGACGTAAAAGAGCTCCGGAGTCGAGATTGGCGGCAGGAAGCGCAGCAATGGCGCTCGTGATAACGGTATCGAAAGTGTTACGCATACGTGCGCGAGCAACCGGGCTCATACATTTGCGAGGTTATCGGTGGTTAAACGCGCGTCTCGACGACGCGTCGCAGACGCGCGCGCGACTAGCGCGTTGTTGCGTTGAGCGGCTTAGGCTGGTCTTACATGGACCACAATCGGAATCCTGGGTCGTTTGGGTCGCAGTGGGATGCTTGGGACGGACCGTTCTCCCAAAAGGAACTTCTAACGAGCGCCGAAAGTGGGTCACGCTGAGTGAGAACCAT
>NW_022639608.1:60354-92854 GCF_010583005.1 Odontomachus brunneus | reverse complement strand
TGGAAAGTATTTGTGTGACTTGAACTTTAGAGGAAAGAATATCGTCCCCCTTCGAATAGAATTTCGGTCGCGATTAATGGCCGCGTGACTCGCGAAGACGCATCGGGGCCGCGCGGAATTTCACCGTCTCGCCGATAAATCGATCGCGGAGGAAATTAAGTCGCCCTTGCGTAACGGTACTTGTAAAATCGCGCGGATACCCGACGGGCGTTCTTACATCGTCGTCGTCCGGCGCGCCGCTACGCCCGTACCGCCGCTTCCATAAGTCGGCGAAATTGCAGCACTCTCCCGGCGAGGAGCGAGGCGAGCGGGCCGTTAACTTTTCGCAAGAACGGAAAACAGTTACCCCGCTCAGACATGCGTCCGGCGCGTCTCGCGTTCCCGTGGCGGGCGAGGAGGGAGGAGGAATAAGGAGGGCGTTTCATTGACTCGAACGCGGTTTAATGGTCACGAAACAAGGCGATATAACCGCGCGCCGCAATTCGCGAAAGAGTTTTTCCCCGCGTCAACGACGACGACGACGGCGACGCGGCGTCATCCGATTGATTTCGCTAACTGGCCGTTTCCGCGGCATAATTGGCTGGATCACTCTCCGAAAAAGACAGTATTCCAGAGAGATTCGCGTAAAAACCGTCCTTTTCGGCCGGTGAAATTGCTCGAGCAAATCGTCCAGTCGCGCTCGTTGTCGCTCGAAAGTCGAGAGTCACAAAAATTACGGGAGATAACGATAACGATGAAGTGCATGGCTTATCTTTCTCTCCTGTCTTTCGACGCGGGACCAGTTTTGAGTCCCAGCGCGAGATCTTTGCGACGCAAGTCGACGTAATCGATTAACGCGCCGGCTCTTAACGGAATCTTCCCTGCGAACTCACATCGCTTCGAAGAGATCTGACTCGATGCATCTTCACAAGTCAAGTTCAAGCCAAATAGAGAGCTAATCACCGCGACGAGAACGTGACATTTGTCCGGCGTTGAGAGCTTCTCCAAAGTATCCGGACGCGCGGCGCATATCGACAAATTCGAAGAATCCACGAGCGTGTGCGAAACAAGTGGGATATGATAAAATGTCATCCCGATAATGACTTAACTCGATAACCTCGACTGAATTAAAACTTTATTTACTCGCGGAGATTACCACGAGCGCGATTCAAGAGCGAAAGAGAGAGGGAGAAAAAGAGTAGGATCTCTTGTTTCCTTCCAGCCTGGTACACGGTACACGTCCCTTATTAACTTGCCGTCGAATATGATGCCTACGTAACTTCCAGGCGGTAATTACCGCCTCGAGTTAATGGATAAGCATAAAGCATACCGCGTCCACCGGACTTTGCACCGATGTTCCCCGGGATTAGTTTGTGCATCATACGGGAGGCCACGATTAGGTCGGCGGGTTCGCAGGTCTCTTGAGGGGGCGGTGCGAAATTTCGCATTCTTTCCGCCGCAACAACCCGATGGATGCTCGCGCACGTCTCGACGGAAAGAGAGAAGTCGATGTGACCAATCAACAACGTTTGCACGGCGACACTAGGATACCCAGCGCTATCGACAAACACGTGTACGTCGGATACCTGTGTGTATGTTCGAACTGTGTGCGCAGCGGTGTGCGAAGGGACCTATACACACGATTCGTGAACGCGTCGGGTCTGCCCAACAGCCATCGTGGGTCGGTGAGAGCAGCCATTGGGAGCCCGCCATCAAGGACCCACGAAGGAAAGTATAGTTTGGAGATGGCACGCCACACGGCTCACGCCCGACGCTGCACCTCGCCGTCAACTATTCAAACTACCGAGCTCGACGGCGTTATCTAAATGTCTAATAGTTTTTTTCTCAAAGTTTCGTTCCCCGGACACTTTGATAATCGAGTCGAATCGATAACGTTGGAAGTATATACTGCTATCGAAATTAATTGGGAAAGAGAAGTTTGTGGTCTAATTCTACCTGAGACCTTATGAGAGCCCGAGGGAGCCTTTTGTGTTTCGATCTCACGCCAGAAAGATCCTCTATTGCGTGTTCGTGCGATATTTCCGTCGCGACAACAGTTCGCTTAGCTTATTCCGATGCAACGATCGTATGCGCAAGAAAGAAAACGACGCAAAGTAAATAGGCATGCATCAAAGCGTACTCGCGCCTACTTAAGAAATCGACGCGTATTAATCACAGTCTCTCGGATTCACACCGCCTTGCACGACGACGGTCGTCACACCGTCGCTTCTGCCTGAGAAACGCTAAAAGTTCATTCCTGTTCTTACGCCCGGCTGCACATGCATTATTTATCCCGCCGCTCATTATAAAATCATGCGAATGGAAAAGAAAAAAGGAACGAGAGAGGGGAAAAGCAGCAACGGCAACTGAAGCCCGCCGCGGCGCGGCCGTCATTTATTTCTCGGCCGTTGATAAGTTTCGCCCGGGGATTTTCGCACGATTAAACGCTCGTGGTGGAGAGACGCGACGAACCGAGCACCCGCGCGCGATCCCATCATCGCTTGATACGTGGTCATTAGAGATCTGTTAAGGTGTCGTCGTTTAGCGATCCTTTATTATGCATAGCTCAATTACGATAGGAGGAAGAAGGATGAGGCTCTGACCGGCGCGCGACTGGCAATCGCCTCTATCGGGCTTTACATATTGTCCAACGATGCGTGGATAAGCGTAAGAGATAATTTATCATTAGGCGTTACGCAATTAACGTTGATTGCGCATCTTTCGACCCGCGCTCGTGTAAGTGCGAGCGAGCGCGAAAAAATGCCAATCGTCTCGCAGTGAGCGCGCAAAGGGATATTAATTACCTCGCGATTACGCAATAATGCGACAGTGCGCTCGCAGAGTGTGCTCGCGGTAATTACGAGCGGAATAAAAACGTTTTAGGGACGTCCCGTATGTGCGTTAATTACGTGCTCGATCGCGGGCGTGCGCGCACGCACGCACGCGGACGACATGCGAGAAGAAGAGCGTAAGCCGAAATGCATTACGCTCTCTTAAATATTCGCGCTACATTAAGGTCATCGAGTGTGCCCGGCGCGGATCGTGTTACCGGCGTGATTCAGCAACGGGGAAAAATCGGGGTCTTAATCCCGCGTCGCGCGAGACCCGACACCTCGATACTATGTATGCAAGCCGGACAGTTGAATCGATCTTAATTAGTTATCCCAAGTAATCCTAGAAACCTGTTGGTCGTATCGTCGTAACGTGATCCTAACAACGTTTACTGGAACTGAAAATTCGGGACAAAACGCGCTGAGGCGGACGTAAGTACCCTTTCTTCAAATTCCATTTCAATGAGAAAAAGAGGAAAGTCGGCTCTTTTATAGAGAAAATATAAATGACAGGCGAAAGAAATGACGCTACTAAGAGTTGCGCATTGGTGTTAATATTTGAAGAACACAATACTAAACGATGGCACTTCTCTTCCTTCCTGAAAAGCACCTGCTCGACAGCACAATACTCGGCATACATTTCGGGCGGATATCTTCTTTAAACGATTCCCAAGATCTCGTCGCTGGGAATTCAAGGGATATCACACTTTGCCGCGGATTTTCCATGCGCGTCTCTTTCCCTGTCTTTCGCCGTTCATTCGTCTCTCTCTCTCTCTCTCTCTCTCTCTCTCTTTCCCTCTCTCAGACGGACATTATCGTCTCTCGCTAGATAATCTTTTTTCCTTAGTCACTCCAGTGACCTCTCAGGTAGAGGGACCTGCGTGTATATAGGGCCTCTCCTACCTGCCTCTCTCGTTCGTGAAATGCTGCCTGCATATACCTGAGGTACATGGCCAGTATATTTATCTCGAGAAGCGCAGCGCGCACATATATGCGTACCTGGTAGGCTGACGTACGCGCACATACACAGGCGCGCGCGCGCGCGCTCACGTCTGCAGTGTGCGCCCTGATGTTGGATACCGATGGTCGAGATGGTGTTCTATAGAAAACGTTAAGAAGAGATGCACCTGTCAGGTCGGGGAACACCCCCGTCAGGGCTTTATCTGTCGGAGCGTAAAAAGCCAAAAAACTTCGACTACCTCTCGCTCTGCGAGATACCTACTCTCCTTCCTCACTCTTTCTCCTGATATAGAGGATTTCCCTCGTATAATCCGCGCCACCATAATTTTTTCGTTGCCGCGCGAAGGCGCCGTACATGCATTCCGAAACGTAGCCGTGAGAACGACCGAGACTTTCTCGCGCCCGCTAAATTTAAGTAATGAGAATCATTTATTCGGTGGCGTTTCCGCGCGGGAAGTCTATCGAGTAGTTGGCGAAGCAAAGAGGAGAAGTTCTATGAACGTTGGACGCAAAAGATTTGGCGGCGTAACTAACTTTCAAACAATTCCACCTGCGTCCCTGCATATCTCCCGATATGAAATACCTCGTGGCGAATTTTTAAGGGTACGCGCACGGTTCTATATTTAGTTTGGCCATTATCAAGCGCTCAAGTGTCGCAAGACTCTTGTCCCCGCGTTGATTAATCCCATTGACCCTACTCGGATTATTTATGACGAATTTTTCGCGGTGGTATTTTTCGCGCGCTACGACGGAATTGAAATTAGACGCGCGAGCGCGCTGCGATTTTACGATAAGGGACAGCCCTGTTGCGCAATGGCGAGATTTGCATTCGCTGTCGCCACGGTGTGGTATTACGTAACGTCCCGTGTATTAACGTGCAGCGTGGGTAGCCGTTGAGGTACATGGGAATATATAATTATGTGTATCATAATTATAGCGAAAATCGGAATTTCGTCGACGCGACGTGATAGCGCGCCGCACGCTCTATCAGCGTGAATCGGCTCGTATCATTAATCAACGTCACCGCCGCTCCACGGACGCAATAATGCACGCAAAAATAACGAATAGTATCGTTTAACGTTACATCGCTAATACGCCACTATATTTTCAACGCTGCGCGCGATAACGGCCGCGCTCACGCACCAATAGTTTCCTAGAAAGTTATTTACTGCCAAGCACGCTCCACTAATGCGTCAAATTAATTATGCTCAAAATTAAATGGACGCATGACCTTTAATGGTGCCCGCGTATCGTTCCATTTTCGCGTGTCCGGACGAGCGAATCCGCAGGCAAAGGGAATCAGGTCGTGCGTCTGTAAAAATAAATTTCTTCGATTGGACGCGTCGATTAGGCCGATTTCGTAAGTGGCCGAACGGAGCGCGCGTGAACGATTTCACAAAAGCCACGGAAGACCTAATGTCTGAGTGTTGACGTTTATTTAACACTTGTCGCTCGAACTGGTTTTTAGCCGGCATCATTATGCAAATTAGGTTGCCGCTTTTTAGACGGAGGCACTTTCAACGTTGCGTTTGAGCTATTGATACACACGGCGTGTCATGAATCAGCGCAAAATTGAGGAAAAAATACATGAAGATTTGAGACAATTTTCGCCGGTTGCACGCTGAAAGAAACGCGTTAATGGAGCGTTAAATGAACGGCGCGGAAAATAATATTAAATGAACCACAGAAGAAATTGGCTGCTGTCGCAAAGAGAGACGTAGATAAGTAAGGGTGAGTCTACCATTATCCGCTCCGATGGTTATGTAATACGCTGCGAACTGGAGAAGCCGGCCGGGAATTTCGAGCAGGTATCACAACGTGCGAAATATGAGATGTTCTTCGCGATTCGAAAATTTAATTGCGTCGTCGTATGGTACACCCTGTGCATTTCCTTTCATCGACAGAACAATTTCGCGACTCTCACTCGGAGAGAGATCCGGCGTGAGTAAAAGTCGCCGATCGGGCGCGCGCTTTTACTGTTAACTCGCCTCGATGGAATCATCGATCATTCGATTCTCGATTTCGCAGGCGCGCGTTTAAAAATCGCCCATCGTCACCGACACGTAAGACATTCAGAGACAAATATGTAACTCGGGTGCAACAGGGCAGCTCCGCGCGGCGTTCCGGTCGAAAACCGTATCATTAAGTTCGATTTCACGCGGCCGAGCGAGCCGCGATAGCCTTCCTATCCAACCGCGACGTGTGTACACACACACACACACAGCCATGCTCCCTCCCGCTCACATACGCCGTCCAGGTGACTCGCTCGTAAATCTGTTATACAGTTACAGGAAATATTATCCTGCATCTAGGCAAGACCTGAATGCGTAACGCGAAGGACCAGGTAGCCGATCGAGCCGGTCCGCCGGCCGTGAAGACGGGGGATAAGGGTGAAAGAAGTAGAGTGGGAAAGAGGGCGTTGGTAGGCGGGAAATAGGGGATAAAAGAAGTAATAATAATAATAATAATGATAATAACGCGGCGGGGACGTTGCACGAGCGTTGCGTTGCGTTGCGGCGACGTCAGTTTGCGCGGGATGTGAGGAAGAAAAGAAAAAGAGGGGGAGAGAAGGGAGGGGGGGGGAACAAAACGGAGAAAAAGAAGCGCGGCGTGCCGCGAACCCGAGCGCGCATAGGCGTTTCCCTATTCCCTATCGGCAAATTGCAATTTCCTCCCCCTCTTGCCCCCTCTCTCCTCGCCAACCCCTACTCGGGCGTGCCGCGGCGACGTGACAGCTTTGTGGGCGCCTTTTGCGTTATTAATTACGATCAGGCATGCGAGACGATTCGTATACGCCGGTTTTCTGCGAAACAGGCTACCGATCATAATTATTCGACCAATCATAATCACTCGAGCGTACGCGAACCACGCTGTTTATGAGCGGGGGATGGTGTACGTATGTATGTGTGTGTGTGTGTGTGCGTATACAGCGTCGAATCGCGATTTATGCGATTGTCGAATGCGAGCAGTGTAAACAAGTGTTCCGTTAGCTCTCGCGCTCATTCAGGCAGAATGGAAAAAAAGAAAGAACCGCCGCGCGGTACCTCAAGCGTTACCGTCGCGTCCGGCGCGATAATTTCGCTGGATCTGGATATATGTCACTTTTTCTCCCCGTGTCTTTCTTTCTCCCCCTCTAGCTCCTCCTCCAGCCATCGACCAGCTCTCGGATCGCGGTGCGGTTTGTGCGCGAGTGATTGACATATGCAAATCTCGCGGCAACACGTTCTCGCTCAGTATCGTTTCATCTGCCTGCCCTTTGGAGAACCGAGAAAAACGTTCGCGTTCCTCTCGTACTCTTCTCGATTCTCGTTCTGTATTATATCGAGTATTCCCGGACTGAATTCGCGAGAGACCACGGCGCGGTGTCCTTTTAAGTCAAAACTTATCAGCCGGAGCACGACTTCAGCCGTTCCGCGCGTATCTTATCGATGGGATGAAATATCGGATCGAGTTATATAGTTGTATGCAGATTTTTCGCGCTCACGCGAATCACCGCCGGCCGAGCATCGTCGTCGTCGTCGTAAGATTCTCTCTCCGGGACACTTGTGCACACGATGCGTCACGCCACCGGCCGACTAGTCCCGATAACAACGTTCTACAAATTTTCATTAGCGACGTGCCCGCGGGCCCGTAGCCGGCGGATAGCGCGAGCTTGATTTATAGGAGCGAGCACCGTTGATTTCGCGGTATAATGTGCTTTATGAAGTCAACGTTATTTACGCGTTATAAACGGCGACACGGCGAAGAGCGTCGACGACGAACGGGAGGCGCGCGAGCTCGCCCGCCCGCCCGCGTTCTCAAGGGACTCCCGCGACGAACCGGTCCGCGAGATAAAGGACTGATAAACGACGATCCTCGGCTCGGCGTCGCCGGCCGCTGCGCGGGCCGGGGCGAGGCCGATCGTCGATCGTCGTCTCGCGAAAAATCGCGCGAATCTTCTTCCCTGCCTCGGCGTCTAGTCGCCGCGACGGCGATCGCCACGCTAATTGCTGGCGAATATAGAAATCGGCGGAGAGAGCAACAAGACACGCTGAATTATAGCAATCCAGGATGGAGCGCGCGAGGGAGCTAATCTGAATATCAATAGCGGAAGAAGATCTTGTCGCTTCTACGTGCGACGCGACGTGGCGGCGGGTCGATGCGCGTGTTGCAGTCGAGCGCGTGTCATCCATCGCGCGCGTCCGCTGCGCGTCTTCATGCTTTGCAATGCAAAACGCATGTGGTTCGATATCTGTTATCTCGCCCGAAAAATCGCGCGCATTGCGATCGTTGTCGTTCATGCACGGAGAGAAGACTATAGTTGTTTGGTCTTTTTCTTATATCAATTTTTTTCAATTTTACTACATGATTTTAGTAGTTTAGGAATGGACTGTAAGAAGTGTTAGTCTAAAATTATAATTATTTCCAGTCTCATACTGTTTGCTTGTTCGAACACAAAAATCGTAGCAGTAACATTCCATGTATGATTATTATTCTCAACATTATAGTAGAATTTAATAAAAAAATAATTTTCTTAGCCACAATTTATGATAATTATTTTTCTATTTGATTTGATGGTTACAAATATCAAACACCTTTTTTCAACGTAGTAAAGTCTATCTTGCTAAGAAATATACTAATAATTTATTATTATTATATTTTTATTTCTTTAACTAATTTTATTTCTTTAACTAACATATAAAAAATTTCGCCAGAAATATAACAAGTATTTTAATAGCACATTTCAGTTCCTAAAATATATAAGTAGCATATACGAAATGAAATGATAGTGAATTACTGCAGATTATCGGTCTATTCCTCTGTTACAAGAAATCCTGTAGCGATTTTTACCATAAAATTCTCTCCGTGTGAGCGCGTGTAACCGCCCAACTTACTACCGCGCAAATTAGACGCGTACGAAAAAAACGAAGTCGATTACGGCGATCGCGGTGACCGCTCGGGCTAATCTAAACGTCAATTTGACGAATCCGTCGTTTCCGGAGAGGCATGCGAATCACGTAGCGTGAGACGCGGGCGCAGACTTCCGGGTGGCGGTGTGCGCACGCCGAGAGATTGCCTGTCGGATTAAATTCTTATAATAGCGGTATTTACGCGCGATAGCCGGGGCCCGATATGACTCGCGCATGCCGAGACAAGTGCGAAGGCTGTCGATTTTTTTCATGCTAATAATCGTGTTCGTTTTTCTTGGGAGGGCAGAGGGAGCGGAAGTAAACGAGATTAATGAGGCAATGATAAACTCGTAGGAGCGGGCATTTTTGCCGCGCATTATCTGCGGTTTGATGCGTCCGAGGTGTCAGGAAACGTCCTTAGAACTCGCTCAGGAAGTATTAGCCGCGTTAGTGCCGCGTCTTATAATCCGGTCACGTAGATCCATTTAGCGCACGAATAAATCGCCGCAGCGCATGCTGCAGGCTAGACAGTCGCGTCGTCGTCGATATACTGATTCTGTCCTGTGATTATTTTATCGCGAGAGAAATTACAGCCGCACGAGCAAAACGATCGGCGGGCACGCTGGCGGTACAGAAAACTAATACTCGATACGACACGACGGCGTATTAGCGACCATTAATATTTATCACGGCATGGCCATGACTCTGCAGTAATCGTATTTTGCAATATATACGTTTTCCTTAACTCAGGGCGATAGTGACCGCCCATGCAATGTAAATCGTCCGCCACTCTTTTTCTCGACTGTATTTTCGCGAATTCTTTCGCTCGTCGAAACGAGGAGAACCCGGCTTTCGCAGCTGTCGCTCAATATAGCCTGGTATTATAAAACATGCAAAAACCATCACCAGAAATGTTTGTCTCACTCACCATTCGCCACGAAACTGAGGACCGGACATCTGATCCAGATGTGGAACAAACAATGAATTTCGCCGGTTAAATTTAATGAACGAAAGGGTAGACACGAATACGTTATTTGCGATCGTGACTCGAATTATTTTGATGGCTTTGTATCATCTGTCGATCGTCAAGGGTTAAGTGGAAAAGTACAGGGGGATTACTGCGAACTTACCTTCGAGCCGGTCCTACTCGGCCCGAACCGGATCCTCCGGTGCCGCATCTGCATCCGTTGGAATCATATTGTCCGTAACTGTATTTGTCGCGTGGTCACAAACTTTCCCAGATCTGCACGCAAAAAAAATTTCAGTTGGTGCAACCAAATAGGAACCAAGGAAAATTAGATGATCAGAAACGATATCTCTGTTATGGAAACTAATATTTCTGTTGTCGCAACCGAAAATATTCGTCTGAACATTCAATGATATCAGAATTCGGTTGAGGCAACTGAGAACAATTGACTATACAGAAGCCTCATAAAGGAATTTTTCTGTTCCTACAGCCAAATTTTCGTCTGATTTCTGAGTAACCGAAAATTCGGTTGCACCAACAGAATTGTTTTTTGCGTGTGAAACAAAAAAATAATTTTCCTAATTAGTTACCAGATAGAGCGATTGTTCGATCTACACGAAGTGAAAATATATGTTTTGACTATATATCTTTTACAAATTTAATAAAAATGAAATGTGTGTGAAATCTCTCTCACACAGGTACCCTCAAAATCTTGCGTTGCTAATATTGCTCTCGAAAATAACGATACTTTTATCACGACGTCTTGCTTATCATCATGTCTTGCGACATGAATATCATCATAGATTCACATTCCTGATCCTTCAATTTATAAACTTAAATTAATACTTTTACTAACTTAAATTAATACATGAAGATCGAAAATACCGGGAAACGTCATCTCACGTGTTTACCTGCCGGCGCGTGTATGATTACTACAATCACGAGCACGGTACATAGTCGACTTATATATAGCATTGCTTTGTTGACGTCCGCGCGACTTCCAGCGCGCCGGCTGTGCTCGAGCGCGTCACTGAGCGACTCGTGTATCTATCCCACGTAATATTATATTCAATTTTACGCCAATTTTTAATGCAGCACAAATCACATGTAGAACATTGATAAGTCAGCTTTACTCGTGGTAATTATGTTACAAGAGCGTGCACGTGTGTATATGCACGTCCCTCTTTTATCTTTTTAAAATTACTTGATTAATACATATGTAGGCTTATTTTATGATTTCATTTGAAAGCCGTTGTTTTGGTGATTGTCACGTGCGACTCAAAATCTCTTAAATTTAACTGTTAGAAGAATAAACAAACATCAGACCGTTGTAGCATGATAGCGTTCTGATCAGCTGTCGTTCGAATGCCTTAAAAGGAGACAGAGTGAGTCACCGAGATCGATCGTTTCTCGAGACTCGGACGAAGCAAAACAGATACCACGAACCGTTATACTTTGTACCTTCTTTAAAATAAAGATATTATAGCCTACAGTATTATTCTCAGAAGTGAGATTAGCGTACTCATCGTGTTTCCTCGTCAGAGTTCGGGATTGATCGGTTCGGAGCTGCCATTTGAATTGTGTTTAATATTGGCCTCGTTGAAAATATCGCGCAAGACCCAGGAGTGTCTCAGTATGGTTTAGATTTATAGATAGGGAACACTGGCCGGTGAGCGGATATTAGACACACGTAAAGTTTAAAGTAGTGAAAAGCACATTCGGGACGAATGTGATGTTAGGCTGACCGAACTGTAGGATGTAAGCCGAACTGAGGTAACACACGGCATCTTGATAATAACATCAATATAAGAAGACGAGAGAGTGTGTTGGAGCGGGAGCCTCAATGGGTAACTCAATGGTTTAGAGCAGTCGCCCGGCAAGCGAAAGACCCGGTCCAGCAAACTCCGGCTTCCGATATATTTTTCTCTCCAACTCTTACACATAGAAATCTGTTTTTATATTTTCAGTAATTTCATTTAATTCCCAGTTTTGTATTTATGCCTACAAGAATAATCTAACATTGATCTGTGATCTCTAGGAAACAGACAGATTCTTAAAAAAAAACTGCCATAATTGTAGCCTTTAATGAGTTAATGACCGATTTCGTCGATTATTCTGCGGGATATGTTCCGCGTAGAATTATGAAAAGAAATGTAGCGAGTCCATGAACTCACCCTCGAGATAATCCTACCCAACTCGAACCAGATTCTGCGATATTGCACTCGCAACCATCATGATTGTATCCTCCAAAATTCGAGGATAAATTCGCGGATAACTTGCCAGAATAAATTCCGAGCCATCGATGCAACGATGGCTTGACGAGCTTCACGCTCACGGAGCTGTTTTCCTTTGGCCGCGAGTGCATCCTTACGCGTCGCGCTCGCCGCCCTCGGGCCGCAACTGCAACGCACCACCGCCGCGGCAGTATCGCATCGGCGTATCACTTTCGACGCGGATCTGCATTGCAAAATTCGAACAAGTCGCGTGTATCTGATCGCGTATCTGCATCGGCGGCGCTATCGGTCGCGGATACGGCAGGCAACAGGGTCGAGTGAGATAGTGCGTAGGATTTAACGGAGCACGACGCGCGCGAGCGCGGTGCATACCGCACACGTCATCCCGCGGCCGGATGTTTCCACCGCGCGAATAAAACGATGCGGACCGCGGCGCCGTCGTTTCCACGCGAGACGAAGGCCGCTCTTCGCTCTGCGAGCTGGCTACTCGAGCTGGCGCCGGCTACTCGCGATAACAATCCCGGGAAAAATCGCCGGTATTAGCGCCATTACCCCCGCGGCGCACGCCATTTCCTGCGTGCAAACAACCGCGTGGACAGGCGATACGCAATTTAAATTCTACTCTGAATTCGTTGTTGTAACGTGGATTAGTGAGAGCGCGACTAGAGTCGATACATTCGATGCACCTGCACGGAGAGAATGTTATAATTTTTTTTCGTATATTTATTCTTTTTTCAATTTTACTATGTTTTTAGTGTTAAACAGACTGTCAGTAAGAGTTCTATCTTGCTAAGGAATAAATTTCGCTAAAAATGTAATGAATTTTTTAATAGCGCATTTCTTTCTAAATGCTAAAATAAAAGCATGTAAATATTCCAATGATTGAGTTTGGTCCTAATGATTGAAATATTAATAATATATTTATATTTAATATTTTTGGAAAGACAGCGAAAAAAGGAAAGAGAGAGAGAGAGAGAGAGAGAGCGTGTTTTTGAAATTTTGTTAAAAGATATCTTTTCTATATAATAATTTTTACTAAAAGATTCTCTCCGTATAAAAATCAGCTTGTCCGTGACGGGTGGATTTTTTGATTAATTAAGAGGCGCGTCGAACGGACGACGAAAACTTTTGATGGAACTCCGATGAGACTCAACTAATGAATTCGAACTTATATCGCTGATTGGAACGGATGAATAATCCTTTTCCGTTTAAGGGTAGAGGGAATCCACGAGGATACAAATTGCTATTCATGTGACTGTCCCCGGATTAATGCATATTAACAGCCTCTATTACTAGTCGATAGTTATAGTACTTTTACATGATTATGATCACCGAGTGCAGAAAAAATGAGCTCCCTCGATCGTGTAAGGTATCTGTCAATGAGTGCGCGCGCGCGGAAAATAAACATCCGCGAGCAATAACGAACGCGCCGTGGTGAAGACCGACTGATTTATATGTTTACGAGGACATCGTTTGCGGACATCGCAAAGAATATAATCGGCCGGGGCGAGCTGTAATTTCGCAACGCGTGTTAACGATACTAATGTGACCATGCGTTACGCGCTCGCCCGTAACGGATCCATCCATCTAAACTAATTAAAACGGATCCGCGAGCAATCTTATCTAATTATAAAACAGAATCCCGGGGTCGTGTACAAGGAATACGTGCCTGCATATGTGAGTGCGTACGTGCGTGCGTGCGTACGTGCGTGCACAAGTTGCTACCAGCTCGTAGCAACGTCGTTTCCGCCCCCGACCGTTCCTCCTGCCAGCCGGGCGAAATGACAACTTACCGCGATGTCGCGCGGACGTTACCGGGCACTCACGCGCACTCACGCACGTGGCACACGTGCGCTCCCCCACATACACCACCCCGCGTACAGAGGAGTAGCCGGTGGGTTGCAACTGCAGCCAATGCGCACGAACGTAAATCATAATGCATAACCGTTCCTAAGGCCCTGACTCCACCTCGGCGATGCGCACGTATGTACGATACGCGCGGACACACCGCCGCGACCATTATCGCCTTTACTCTCACGCGCCCGCGCGCACACGAGCGCACGTATGTGTGTATACTTCATGTATTTTCCGCCGTGCTTTAATAATCCGCAGTGGAGCACCACCACCGCCGGGCATCGCGACGTCAGGGACCGATGAATTATGGAATCGAATCGTATCGCGTACGCTCGCTCGCTGGCGAACGCGGCGCCGAGAGGAGAGCAGCGTCGCAATTTCCGAGCGGCGCGTGTGCGCAGATGGACGATCCGTTTTCCCGGGGAAATTACGGTGCGGCCGCTTCCGCGATTCCGAGGAAGCGATCGCGCGCCGCTCCGGGCGCGAGATCGTACCGGAAGATCGCGCGATTCTTCATCCTCCGCGAGGGTTGCGCCGCAGCGATACAGTAACGCGAGTATGTGCGTTCGTCGGAATATTTCCCGGCCGCGTGAATCTCGATATGATATACGAGATAACGCAATAATACGGCCAACTATCGGGCTACGCGAACGCGGCGCGTTCTGGTATACTATATTCCAATGCTCGCGTGATTAACGGCGCATAGTAACGAGCGTCTCTTCTGTGCGACGCTTTCGTTCGTATCGATCGCACGGTCGCCTCTAAATAATGATAAACTTTTACATCTCGCTGTATTAATTAGGCGTATTATATCCCCGATAACGTGAAATTTATCGGTGACCTCGCTACGATCGCGAGAAAAAGAGAGAGGAGAAAAAAGAAGAGAAGCATCGGGCGAGAGATGGCGGAGGGATGCGACTGCGTGTGGAGCGGCGTTATATCAGGATCCGAAATAATTTACCGCTGATCCGACAAGAATTATTGCGCTCGATATAAGTAGCATTTATCGGCGTAAGAGCCGAGGATAATGTTCTACGCAGTAATTTAGTATACATTAACGCGTCGGAATAGTGGACGGGCGGGGTTTTACGGGAATATTTAATTTAATAATCCGACGCTATATCTATATGCGCGCTCGTCCTAGCCGGCCATAAGCACGGCTTTATCGCCATTGTGAGATTGATTGTAACGACCGGCGAATTAATCGGCCGTAGTGTCGAACGAAATTTCTCTCGCGGTGGTTCTCGTGGCCGAATCGTGCGGGTCGATTCGTCGTGGACGTCGCAACGGCGATTGCTTTCGTAAATCTGATACGCGATCGAAAAGGAGGATCGGCAGGTAAGAAGGAAAGAAGGCAGGTAGGTAGGCGGGCGGGCGGGCGGGCGGGCGGGCAGACAGGAGCCGAGCCGAGAAGAGCAGAAGAGAAGCACGCAACTGGTAACGATAAATTATACCTAGAGCTCCTCTGTGGCGGGACATATAGCTCGCCGTTTCATGCGTAACTCGACGAAAAACGCTGAAAAGCCCGCAGCGTGGATACGCCGATTTATGATATCCGCAATTCAGTCGCGTTCGATCGAAGGTTGCGCATGAAACGTCCAACGTAGCCGAGCTCTCACGCGCGTTTTCGCACAAGCACATACGAACGAGTCGGCGGACGAGCGATTTTTAGCAAAAGTCTCCTCTTCCATCTGAGATAGCGACACATGCGCTGTGGGTGTGCGAACACGCGATACTCGCACACGCACATTTCGCGAGAGAGCCTCGGGAGGAAAAGAGAGACAGAGAAAGAGAAAGAGAGAAAGCAAAGAGAGAGAGAGAGAGAGAGAGAGAGAGAGAGAGAGAGAGAGAGAGACGAAACGGAACGAGAGAACGATAAAGAAGAGGGAGAGGAGAGAGAGGGGACCCCTGGAAAGGCCAGAAACCGCTTGGAATCTCGAGGCGGGACACATGGACGGTGCATGGTATTTTTAGGCATTAAAATCGCTCCATAAATTAAATCCGCAAAAGGACGAAGCGGCCCGCCGGAATGGGACAGCACCGGTGAACCGTTTCGGGGCCTTCTTGAGTTTCTCCGCATCGCCGTGTAGTCGCGCGGGAGATAAGGCCATAACATGACCTGACTTAACGCATCGTTCTGGAAGAAGGCTTGCGAAAAGGGGGCCTTGACAAATTTCGAATAATTTCGACGCCCCAGCCAAAGCGACGACGTCCAGCCGAGATATTCGCGTACCGAGTGCGATTGTTCGCGTGCGCGCGGATATCTCGGCCGGTCGTTGCTTGGCGAATGCTTCGGTAAACGTGGAGTCTTTGTTGCAAGGCGCGCGAATAATACGTGTATAGACGCAACGTGTGTCGAGTCTGGAGCTTACGGGAACGATCGCGTTTCGAGTCTGACAATACAAACGCGCCGAACAGCACCGGTCGTCTACCTGCCCTCACCAACGCGGCAAGAATCGCATGATAAAATAAAATAACGCGTCGCTATTTTCGTACGCGAAGTTGGATTAACGTGAAAAGTGCGCGAAAGAGAGTAGCTTGAAAGGTCGGACTTCCGTTTGAATTCGCGAAACCGCGTATAGGTATATACGAAAGTCGAATGAAATATTCTTATAAGTTAAGCCGAATTAGCCGAGCGCGTCGTGCAACGGAAGGCCAGGCGGCCAATAAAATTAAAATTTTTATTGCAGTCTCCTTCTGCTATTTTTGCCGTCCACGTCGCTACTTGTGTGTCCTCAAAACGGCGACATTTGAACGCGACGAGTCCCTAAAGAGTTTGTGCCTTTTGAGTCGTCATCGTTATGAATGTATCACGACGCTCCCACGCCAAGGTCGCGGCCCATCGTTTGCAAAAATGTTCGTTGAAAAGTGCTTTTTCATTTGTTTTTGCATCTGTGAGTGTTTTGCCACGCACACAGTGTTCACGCAGTGTCCACGTTCGTGTCCACGGAGCCTCGTCTGTCGATTCGAAAGTGCGAATAAATTTGCGAGACGAGAGTTACGCAACGTCGCGATATTTGTCGCCGACTTGTGGAATCATAGATTCGGCGTTGTTCCAAGATAATTATCGCCGTCGCGTGATTTACGGCGGACACTTTTATTCGCGACGACGCTTCAGCGTTCGCGACGGTTCGCTAAATTCGCGACGCGGATCCGACGCGACAGAGTTTCACGATTTAAGTGATGTCCCGTGAGAAATTTTTCAGCCCGATCCCAACGTCTTTTATGATCTTTGTAACGTAATAATTTATTTTAATATTTTTCCATAAATAAGCCACACCCAAAAATAAATATCCATAAGCATGAATCGCCTTTTTCGCTTTTTTTCGCCAATACTTGCAAACGTTTATCGCAGAACGTGAAAATAAACTGCGCGACTAATCTCAAATTCTGACTCTCTTAAGTAAAAAATATATAAATAAATAAACGCAGAAAGATACATGTGATATTATCGGCACATACGTGCACACACACACACACACACACATGCACACGCACGCACGCACGCACGCACGCACGCACGCACAGACACACAGAGAGAGGCAAAATTATCCTCTTTCGCGGACATCAATTTATATCCTTCCGTCGCGAAGCGCATTTTCCATTGCGCGAGTAATTACCCGAACGTGATCAATCATGTATTCGATAATTGATACAAATAGCAGCAACGTAGAACGGACTAGCTTTCTTGATTCTCGCCGCTGCTTTCCAGCGCGAGTGCCAAACCGCTTTCGTGCTTGATTAGCGACGATCGATTGCGATACGCTTCTAAGTTGTGTGTCAGGAGTCTCCGGCAAAGCGCGCAACGCGATTCCGTTCGCCGACCGTTAGCGGATCATCCGGACGGAAGCAACGGGGCGACCATTGCGCAGTCACCCCGTACCATACCGTATGTAATAAACGGTACAGAGAGAGGGAGAGAGAGAGAGAGAGACGCAGCCAACGGGCGATGCAACAGGACGGACCACCAACAATACGAACTTCGTCCGGTCTGAGAGTACAAGCAGTGTCCAGTTCTCACCAGTCTGGGTAGTGGGTTGTCTTTCGCGCTCGCGTGCACGCTCTCATATATGCGGAGATCATGCGTGTGTATATGAGATCACGCAGATAGGTAGGTGTGTATATACAGGTGAGCCGCGCTTTAGCCCTTCGGGGCCGTGCGCTGTTCAATGCCGACCCGGAGGAGAATGAAGGATGAGGAGCGCGAAGCAAGAGGGAACCGAAGTCGGCCCTCGTAAGACACATGAAACTGACCAATAGATCCGGTTTAGCGAGTTTCCGGATTCCATGGGTCATCGGGACCCCTCGTTCGCAACGAGCAAGCGGTACCCCGACGCGTCGCCCCTCTACGGGCCCTCTGTCCACGCCCGGGAAGAGTACGGAAGGTCCGGTCGTCGCAGGACCTGCAACCCCTTGCCACTGTTCGTCCTGTAGCGCGAGCGCACTGTCCATCCGCATATATTACCGCGAAATCCGGTTTTCGACAATACCTGATGCGCCGGCCTCGCGGTGCCCCGATCATGGGTCATGCCCGGGTCCCGAGTGCTGGGCCGCGGAAGAATGAAGGGGGGTGCAACCTGTTGCTGCGGAGCAGCAGTGTGAGAGCGCGGAACCGAGTGGAAACGAAAGAGTTGGCGAGAGGACACAGCGAGTACGGTGTTTTATCTGCTGAATCGCGCAAATTATAATGAGAGGTCTTGGATTTCCTTGAAATACCTCTGATCTGCGCGAATACGACAGGCGGTTGATTTAGAAATCGGCGTTAATTTAATGAATGAATTCGGCGCGAAGTCGAGACGACAGTTTTACATAGTCGACTTGGCCGAATGAAACCCCACGTTCGCGCGCTGATGACGAATCCTGCACGTCGGCCTCCCCTTTCTCCGAGTCGCGCGACGTGCGATGACCATTCGCATACATTATCGCCGTCCATCGAAATCCGGTTTTCGACAATACGCGGTGATACGCGAATGCCGGGGGTTCCGTCGCCAGGTTACCCTCTCGAGAGAGACAGAAAGACAGAGAGAAAGAGGGAGAGAGGGAAGGAGAGAGAAGAACCGCGTAACCTGCGACGACGCGACCAAGGCTCGTGAGAGACCACGAGACGTGGGATACACGTGGTGGATACACGAGGGACAGTGACCACGATCTACGTAGGGCCGTGATGGCGACAACGGTACGCAGATTTCCTTGGGGGATGACCATCGATGACCAGGGGTTGCGCGCGCGTGACTTCGTTCTCTCTTCTTCTGTTTTTTTTTTTTCGATTCTTTATTTCGTTCACTGTCGCCACCGGTCCGGTGGGAACGAAAACCTGATCGGGGGAGTCTTCGTCCACTACGATCGTCCTGCACCGCATCCTCGCGAAAGCGAGGGTAAGAAAAGGAGAGACCGAGGGACCGACGAAGAAGACAGACGTGAACCGTTTGAACTCGCCAGTCCAGCGCGTGGACATATGTGCGTAATGAGAAAGATTTTTACCGGCCAGTGAGATCGTTGCGGCCCTCGTACGTTGCTCAGCCGGGTCATGGGAAAACCGGGCTAACCGGACATTGGTCGCGAACGGAACCGTGCTTCCTTTGATAAGTCGCGACACGTGTGGAGAGCGTCACGAAGCGCGAGCGCAATCGCTCTTGGGTCGTGTGGGGATCTACGTTCGTCTCACCTCGAATCAATTCTCGCGGGCAACGCGTCGCGCGTTAACGTGCCGAGAGAAAGGGATGGAGAAAAGAAAAATCGCGCGTGTGGCAGTTATGTCCGGGACTTGGTTCGTTCGTGTGCCGTCTGCCCGACGGCGGTTATACTTTGCTCCTAACTGTCGTCGTGACTCTAACGTCTCATGACTTAGATTAGTTGGCCTAACTTTCGGTATCGCATTAACGGCCACAGCTCTAACGGATACGCGAAACAGTCGCTGCGCTGACGAGGGACTTATCGTGGTGGGACTCGACGTTGATGAAAGTTTGATTCGAATTCCGTAACCGTGATGGGCCCCTCGCTCCATTCGTCAAGATTACACCGCAATCATGAGGCTTATCGTCCTCCCCACCCTCGATATTTTTTACTACTACCACGAGGTATGACTCAGGGTACGACCGAGGAGATCGGGGTCCGTTCGAGCTCACCGTCGCGGGGTAATTGCAGTACGGTGCTGCGCTCGTTAAACGGTCTGACACGTTAAATGCGTTCGGCCGATATCGATTTGCTGGAATATGTCAAACCGTCGTCTTTTTTTCTCCCCTCTCCTCAGCGGCACAGGGCGCCGTGTGTACGTACAATGTGAAGTGGATTAATGGACGAAGCGTGTAAGTGCAAAACGCCCTGAGAATTGTTCGGGAGATTGATCCTTGAAGCGAGCGTAAGGCTCTCCAAAGAAATCGATCGAGGAAATTGAGTTCTTTTACTACGCTCCGATAGGTAACGGGCGGTAAAAGCGTGCCGCCGCGGTAGCCAAATGGAATCTAAAGTATTGCGTAAGAGCCGATACACCGCTGGGGCAAGAAGGCGTTCGGCAAAAAGGAACAGCTCACGCGCGGATATATCGTGCAATAAATGAGCGTTAACGCGCCAGATAACACAGACCCACTGACGTCTACATTATTAATCATCAATAATCGTAATATCCCGGCTCTCCTCTCCGGTAGCCGGCACGCCGCGGTCGCGCTATTACCTCAAACGCAAGACGAAACGATATACTCCGTGCGAAATATCCTCATGACTCGCGAGAGACGTTTCGCTGAAATATTGACATAGGCCAACGCGGTTCGCCGCCGGAACGATCGTAACGCGTGCAACCGACCGGCCGGCCGAGGCCTTAACGTGCTAATTAACTCGCGCAGAATTGAAAGCCGTCAAGCCCGAACATCGTACCGAGCCCATTGACGAGCGTTAAGAACGTCATCGTAGAAAATTATACACCACGCCGGCACTGTCCGCTGGCAGATAACCGCAATAAACTCGTCGCACGGCGGTAGGTAGGCGAAACACTCACGCGCATTACACCAGATTTCTACGGCGGGTAATCCAGTGTTTGCATACACGCGCGCACATCCCACGTCGCGACGCACGCGAGCTGCGCCGTCGGACCTGCCAGTGATTATTATTAAGAAAAATCGAAGAAAAGCGCTTTTCCGGAAACGGCGGCGATACACGCATGTCGCGCGGAGCGTTTCGTGACTTTTCAGGGAGCGAGATCACGTCGCGGAAACTGCACGTAGTCAGCCCGAAGATAGTCGGCCGTCTGGTACGTGTCGACCTGTTCGATCATAAACGATCAACATTTATCATTCCTCGTCTCGCGAGCTGCCCGTTTGCCTCGCCCTTCTCGCTTGCGTTTTGCGATTAAACGCGATCGGCGTGAGGTGCAGTCAGTAGCAAGTGCCGACGTTCGAGGAGACGGAGAGAGGAGAGGACAAGTGTAAAAATAATTCAACGCCGTTGAAAGAAAATTTCCGCTTGTGTAACTGAATGGGGACCAGACGAAAAACTTGTTGACGAGAAATAATATATCTCTGTTACCGACTGAAAACACAGCTGAAAACACAGCTGAGCATTCAGCTGTGTTAAAACTCGATTGAGATAACAGAGCTGAGTAGAAACTTCCTATAGGAATCTTCCTGGTCCTACAACTGAATTTTTCGTTTGGTCCCCAAGTAACAGAAAATCCAGCTATACTAATAAAATTGTTTTCTCCCTATTCACGTGGTTAAAATGTACTTTCGACATACGAACATAATTTTTGGCGACAGACGCGGCTCTCTAAATAAAATATAATAAGTATAAAATACAATACGTATTCTTTACTGAAATGCTATATTTATAACTGATAGTACGATTATAAGTATAACACTGCTATCAGTGAAATCTCGCTGAAAGGATCAGTGTAATAGTAATGACTATTTTCGTTATTGATGCACTTTGCGATACAGACAGCGTCATTGCAAGCAAGGCACATGAAGTCAGTTGACTCCATTGTCACAAATATAAAAAGTTGCATTTGGTATCACATATTTTATGGTGAAATCTAACTCCCACTAATGAAAATCAGTGAGAAATGACCAGTAAGGTGGAAATATTTTCTTTCTGAAAAGCAGTGAATACTCGTTGATTATCGGTGAAGTAGTTCTTTTGACTGATTCAATCGAAAACATTTTTACTGATTTGCTTTAAGAATGCAAGGGAGAAATTCAAGAATGACCTCGCGGACGCGCATCGTCGCGCACAATTAAATTATCAATTAGCGACTAGTTCTAATCAGATTCGAGAAGATGTATGATAAGTCAATGTTTTTCCTCGGGATGCGCGGGGTCACCGACCAACAAGACCATTGACCATTGACCATCGCAGGCCTGCGAGGCATTAACGACCGTGTGTCGAGTGCCGTGGCCGGCGTGTGTGCACGCACGTGTGTGTATGCGTGTGTGCTTAGAAACATTATTCTATTGCGGCTTGTCGCGGCTTAGAACCGCTATTATGCGCGTCATCGGCGCAAGAAATTCTCCGAGCGTCAGCGGGCAATTATGGATTCCACGGGATTGTCAAACTATCGGCAGCTCCGATACATACCGTAATACGACAATTACCGTCCGTTTACGCACTCGCGGTCCTTTCTCCGCGCGTGCAACGCGCACAATCGTCCTCGAGCGTTAATGGCACAGCCGACTCCTTACTTGAGTGTGTCGGTTCGATTCGCGCCCCTTTGTCCACGTCGCCAATAAGCGATCATTCCCCTTAATGCTTCAATTTGTCGGCGGTTTCCTGCCCCGATTGCCGCGCTTATCTACGTGGTATCATCGGCTCGCGGCTCTTTCTCCCCTTTTCGCTATCAGCGCGTTTTCCTCAACCATCGATTAATAATAGGCAACACGATTAATAATATGGCGCTCCAATTTCGCGCTGGCAGGTCGCGATAAAACGTTGCTCCTTTCTCGTGCGCCGAATCGCGCTAATTGGCGTATCGCGGAAGTTATCGAAAATCCACGAGCGCTGTCCAAGATAGCGCTCGTTCTCTCGGCCTATTTGCGCAAGCTAATGAACCGCACCCGATATCGCAATCGAAGTGACCCGAAAGTACGCGAACGAACGAGAAAAAAGGAAGGATCACAGCCTGATGGCTCTTTTGTGCATTGGCTACGCGTCCATTGTACGGCGATCGCGATAATGTATCCCTTGCATCACTTTAAATTGATTATATATCAAAGAAATCGAATTTCTCATTCTGTACTCGCCGACTATCGTGTCTTTAGTGTATCGCGCAATTTCTATAATTTGCATCCACGATAATCCCCATGTTTTTTTTCAGCAATTCCCCCCCGAGAATATTTCTCTCGAATGCACGAGCGTCGAGAATTACGCGCGGCACCGACAGTATGACAGGCGAAATTACATAAATTTTCAACTTTCTAGAGCTACGGCACGTGTGCAGCAGACAACGCGTATAATTCTCCCTCCCCTCTCCTCTCCAAATTGCAATCGCGATATTTTCTATCCTGCGCGCGCGTGTGTGTATCTGTTCATGTGTGGCGCAATGCATGCGCCGGACGAAAAGCTTCAATGCATCAATCGAGATATGCCGTTCACGGCAATAGTAGTAATAATACCAACACAAAGACGTCTTCAATTATTTTGTTCCACCACCAGCGCGGGAGATTATAGGTAATGCCGGCGTACGGGCCGGTGCAAGAAAATGCCGGTAAATCCGAGCGAAGAAGGCGACGTGTACCACCAGCTCGCGTTCAGTTACGCTCCGGCTTCACTGAGAGAGCCCAATTTCAGTCGCGTCACGCGCGCTTACCTTTCGCCGTAGGCCGTAAGCCGATTTTCTATCGTGGCCGCGTTTCGCGCGCACCGCAAGAAGGGGCCCATTAGCGACGCGTCCATTCATAATCCATTCATAAATTAGCCCAGCCGGAGGATAATGGCATCGGGCTCGTAAGGATTCCCTCTTGACCTGCGGACCAGTTGCTGGACGAGGATGGCCGGTGCGTTGAGGAATGGGAGAGAGAGAACGCGAGAAAGAATGAGAGAGAGAGAGAGAGTGAGAGAAAGAGAGAAAGAGAGAGCCGGTGGAGAGGATCGTGCTGGAAGATCGGTTACGATCCGGCGCGATTTCGCTCGTCCCGCGGTGGATCGTCGCGCCGCGATGGAATTTATGCGTTTAGGCGTCGGCTGAATGCTGATGTATACGGCCTCGTATAATGTTGCTATCGCGGCCAACGGCATAATGGCTTTCGTCCGGGCCGCGCGAATGACGCCGTATATACGCCGCGCCAGGGTGTTCACCGCTGAACGGAGGACCGGCAGAAAAGGGCTATCGGTAATTATTTATCGGCCGATGCACGAATGACCGTAGAGCGTAGGATCGTTTTCTCGCTCGTTCTCTATCGGCGGTATCCGAGCCGAGGATCTTTCCTACCCTTCGTGATCCTCGCTCGGCTGTTCCGTTCCTTAATCCGTTCTGACGACATCCTGACGCGAGGAAGAGAGAGGATCCTTTCGCGACTTGGTGTTATCTAGTCGCGCGGCGACTACGACCGCAGCCTTTTACGACGTCATCGTGCACGAAAGTAACGCGCGGATGACGCGCGGACGTGTTGATCGCGCCCTTTCCATCGCGCGATGTTAACAACGCGCGTGGAGTCGCATTGTATCCGATAAATAATTGCCGGTTGCACGCGAAGCCACTTTGCACCCAAGACGTACCTTCGACAGGCTCTGCGAACGTGTCCCTTATGCTCGTTGTATTTCTTGCAGCAAAATTTTACTCAGAAAGGAATGCGACCAGCGGGTCCTACAAATAAATATAGAATATTTCGTGGCGCTTGCAACGGTTACAGAGATATTGTAATTAATGGCACTTTGCTGCGATAATCTATTGCGCGTGGATTATTTATCGCGTGCCGATATTTTGCTTAATAAGCGTGCGGATAGTAACGCCACGTGTGATACACGTGAGCGTGATCGAGGCGCGCTCTCCGCCATATAAATATGGCCTCACATCTGAAATCAATCACGACTGAAAATTGTCGAGGATACACGCTCTAACTGGCCACGCGTGGAAGGCATTCGCACTGGCTGATTATGGCTGATAGTGCGATGCGCAACGCCGCGCAACTGTTCGCGAACATACCGTGCAGCAATATCGTGCGCGCCCAAGCAAGATTGCAGGCAATTAGTCAGATATCAGTCGATCCTAAATCATTGTTGCTCGAGACATCGGCAAAGCCGAGCGTTACAGCGCGCTCTCTCGTCTGCCAAGTTGTTATCTCCCGCGCGCGTCCCCTTAATCGCCATTACACCTACGTCGCGCAATCAGAATCCTAGAGTTTTACGACGAGTCGTAGCGCACAAATACACGTATCCGCGTGTCGCTGCAACACGTTGCAGCGACGTGCATCGTTCGCGTCATCGACGCGTCGCGGGAGCAGGCGTGGTGGTGGCGCGGCGGCGTAAATTACCGTAAGTAGATCTCATACGCGCGCGATTGCAATCTATCCGTCGTAAGATCAATCTTGTCACCGGTTGCGATCGGCTCCTCCGCGCGACTCCAGTCTCTGGAGTCTGTTTTTCGCCGTCGTCGTTTATCGCGAACTTCCAGTCCGAACGCGCTTTCGTCGCGGTGACCGATGACATCCGGCGATACCGGGCGACTCACACTGTTGCGTGACCTAACAGGGGGCCCGCCCTGTAATTTCATTTGTCGAGATTCTATCTGTCGGAATTTATACGGTCGCCCGCTGAAAACACGTCGTGGAGACCGATCAAGTGGTCGGGCGCAACGGGGATACCGATGGATGACGATGGTGTTAACAACGTCGCTCCTGAGAGCTACCACGAGTATTTCGAACTGTTGTAGATCGACGCGGCGGGAAAACGCGAGGTTTCCTCACCGTGTGTGGAAATAACTCTCACTAGGCAGAAATAACTCTGTTGGGATTTCACGGCAGTCGCAAAATGTCCGGAGTTAGAACCGACAAATCTCTCTGGTCTTTTCTCAGCGGACACGCCCGGCTCATGCATCGATAATTAAGCGATGAATAATTAATTTAATGCAACAGGTGGGACGTCCAGTTCTGGTGGCCAGACTTTTGCATGGAGACCGCTTAATGTTGTATTTTTGCCGCGCGCTCCTTATAAATGAATTTCAAATTATGTGTACAGTGATAAGTGCTTGTCACTTATAACGTGTTACTTATTTGCGTACCGACGCGTACTTTATTAATAATGCATATATTATGAAATTCTCATCCGGCGAGTCTCGATGCCGCGAGGGAACGCGGTTCCACGGGTTGCCGCGAGGATTGCACCGAATGTGAGTCACGTACGACCGAAAAAGAGGCGAGGATTCCACGGTGATGCATCGGTATTCGTTACATCGGAGTGACGCAGCGGGCCGTTGCAATCGATAGGTCTCGACTTCGGCGTTCCTGCTCGTGTAGGTAGAATGCGCACACCCAGGCTCGACGTACAAAGAAGTCTATTATTTGAAACATTCGTCGACCCGCCGTAGGCATCTCGAACCCATGACGCCGCGAGAGTACCAGGATGCACCGTCGACATCGAGTTCATCGCAGGATCTCGCGCGATCGTTTAATCTTCCCGGTACACGCCTGTCTCGATATTTCAATTTCCATGATTGATTATGTAAAGTCAAGAGACTCTCAATTTCAGCGGATACATTATGCACGATTACGATCACGCGGAATTGATGCTGCGTGATTGCTCGTTAGAAAAAAGTAAAATACCTGATTATTGACATCCCCTCACGGTCACTGACACTCCAAAAAGAAACCTGGTTCTTCTTGCAACCGGCATCGCAATTGAACCTGTTGCTTACACTTTATGATGCCAAAAAGGAACTCGGTAACTACTGACTGTGAACAGCCGTCGCAAGAGAAATCAGGTTTTTCTAGAGTGTTAATGACTAAAGGGGATCAACAATTGGGTGTTTTAGCCTATACGAAACATTTCGCGGCGCGTTTCTTCGTCTAGAACTGTGCCGACGAACGGGAACTTCCGAGTTGTGCATTGTCGGCTATCAATTGGTACAGTAGGTTGATACCGCACTAACGGTATCGACGTCGAGACTGAGTAAATACTCTTGTAGTGATATTCGCGACAAGGACGCGCCGCGTCACAACAGGAAGAAGTCGACTGTTCGGCTGGTCATGGTGACTGATGGACATCGCGAAGATAACTCTCGATCGCACAATCTAATTTTATATAGCCACAAGGAGAGACTTTTATCTGATACGCGAATTCGTCATTATTGACAATATTAATAACTCTAATAAAAAATAGAAAGAGATACGCGCCGTGAAATACGTGTGGGGTTTACGTTACTGTAAAAATTGACGGGACATGTTCGCTGGTTGATTTTTGTTTCGCTTGTAAGCGTTTAACGATTACGACGGCAGGTTTATGCCGAGTGATAACGCGTTTCTACAACTCGATATCGTTACATCGAGCCATTAACGCAATTTCTCTGTCCACATCGGACATATATTTGGGAAAGTCCGTTGTGGATAACTTGGTTACTGAACGAGATAAGCTCAGGGAAAAATTCGCTGCATGTAATTCCAACTGGTCTGATAACATAATTATTTTCTAATCTAATCGCGACGCTTGCATCAGCTCGCTGCATGCTCTAAAGCTTGCCACTAATGTAGGTACGAAACCGTGAAGAAGCGAGCGCTTTTTTGCCAACTTTTGGTGATTGGACATTTGCAAAGTCCGTAACGTTTCGCCCTTCACATGCCAGACCGGGAAAATAAGAATACAAGGAACATCCCTTTCAAGCTACGACTGACTCTCCTCAGATAATTTTCGTAAGGAATTGCGGCTCGAAGAGGATCACCGAGGGCAACGCCTAACACAATGTTTACACGCTTCCCGATGAATGTGAGCAAAAGGAGCAGTCGCAAAAATCGTCGCGGCGTCCCCGTCGAATATCGAGACGCCGAGAACACTAAGTGCATTTAATCCCGACCGCAGCGTGGCAAAAAAGGGTCATCGGCTCATCGCCGAACCGGCGGCGTGTGCATCACGAAGGTAGGAAGCGGCAGCCGCAGAGGAAGACGGGGAGTAGGAGGAGGAGAAGAAGAAATAGAAGAAAAGGAACAAGAAGAAGAGAAGACGATGAAGAAGAAGAAGTCGAAGAAGATGATGAAGAAGGCGAAGAATGGGGAAGAAAAGAAAAGAGAGGAGGAAGAAGCGAGCGCCGGCTCGTCGGCGTTCCCTCGTGGCAACGCGGGTGCCGATTACGGCGGCGGGTTTGAATCGCGACGCGACGCGACTTTATGCGCCTTGATAGCTAGCTGCACCAGGAGGCGGCGCCGCTACGTGCAACAGCGAGAGCCTACCTACCAGACGAGAAGTCGGGGAGCCATTGGCCACCGCAATGACCAATCATCATTTGACATTCTTTCACCTGGCACGGTGTGTGTGGTAACCCACACGTGGGCGCGCAACCGTGTGCACGTGCGTGCATGCATGCATGCATTCATGCACGCACGCATGCACCATATGCACGCACGCGACGCCGTCGCGAGCGGCTGAGCGAGCGCGCGACACATCGACCAGCTCTACCACTACCGTTGCCTATCGTCGTCGCCGGCTGCACCAGCACCAACGCATCGAGAGCATGCACGATGCATCGGAGGACGCGGGAGATCGAGAACGTCTGTTGCACGCGCAGACACCCAGCCGGGCGCTCCGTAGCGCGGAACATATGCAGCGTCGTGCTTAGCGTGTCGGTAGCCGGTGCGAGTACAGGTTTATTAGGAAAAATCCGAGTCACTTCGAATTTCAAGTCGCGCCTGATATATAGCGCACACATATCCCACCACGACCACCACCACCAACAGCAGCAGCAGCAGTAACCACCGACGCGTCGATGTACCTGGCTGATTTTAACGTCGCGGGGCGATGCTATTTATGGAACTGATTTGCAACGTAGATACATACGCGTGCGCGCGCGCGCGCGCGCGCGTACGTTGGGCGGTACGCGAAAAATAGCGTATACTACCGGTAGCACGATACTTTTCAGCGAGTGATATGTGTTCAATGCTCGCGCGCCGACTATCGGATTAATCACCGAGCTATGAAGCTAGATTAATCAACTCACCGGTGGAAGCGCGCGGCGTTGATGTCCCCTGCGTGTGCCGGCATTAAAGTCACTCGAGTCTTCGTCGACGTCTTCGTCGCAAGAACGATGGAGGGGAGAGGATCTGGAAGCAAAATTAGATGTTAGTAAAATAAATCTCTAAACCAGTCGATCGATTAAGATCGTTGCTGTCGATTTAATCTTGATACGGTTGCACTCGTTGAGAATAATTGATATGTCTCTTGTAGAAAAATTGCGATTGCAAAATTTCGAATCTGCATTCGGGATGATGCAAATTCTCGAGGAAGCTCGAGAGCTCCTTTTACGTTAATTGCACGTTAGGACGATCAATGAGACTTTCCTCACGGATCCACCGTGTAAACAGATTTCTCGTAACACGGTGTGCTATGCTATGGGTGTGCCCCTTTCCATTTCGCGAGCCAAACGAGAGCGCCTTTCGCCAACGCGCCGCATACGAGCGCAGGAATGCCGGACCGATCTCCTTGCCAATTCGCGATCCTTGGACTCGACTGCGGAATTTCATTGACTGTTGTCGTCAGGGGATCGCGTTTCGACCTCCACACCGGCGAGCTTCGGTCGAACCGGGCTCGAATCGGAGGACGAGACGGCCGGCTTATCGGAAGCGATTCGACTCATTCGGAACTCTCGGCTCGCGTCTGATTTATGCGCACGCGGCATCGTACGGGCGAGGTGAGATATGCAGCGGTCATCCGGCAAGTGCCACATGCGAGGTATTTACCTGGGAGGGCGATAAATATGGAAGCTGATACACCGACACGCTCTCGGAACTTATTGCAACACCGCGAAGGTACTCGTTATATTGTTCCATAATTATTATTAATCACTCCTAAACCCGTGCACGATGTCACGAAATTATCGTTAATCATTTCATTAATTTCATCCCGCGTTCTCCGTGTCGTCAGGGATACTGGAGAAATGGAAGAACGTCCCGTTGAAAAATACGCGTGATTTTCAGAGCGAGTAAACGACTCGAGAGAGCTTCGATGAGAACCGGTGGGATCAATTAAAGGAAGAGCCGATGTATGCATGATCGCGCGCACGAACACAGAGCCGAGCTTGTTTACTTCCTCAACGCGCCATTCCAGCAGTCGAGATAATATTTGTGGTCACGAAGTCTCGTGCACAGCGTAATGTATGCATATATCGGCGTGGCTCGACAATTTGCTGTGCCAGAATTGAAATCAAGATTGCCACGCAAATCTTCCTGCGAGCGGCAGCGAGGTGTTTATCAAATATTTTTCCGGTCTTTGCGAAAAAATCGTCACACGCGCACGCACGCACGCACGCACGCACGCACGCACGCGAGATAGGATCGCTTTCGAGTTTGATTAATATTGATTACCTCTCTCTTTTACTGGGGAACTTTCGTTAATTAATAAAGTATTCGGATATACATAATAATCATTAAGTACGACAACCGCGATAGCACTGCTCGCGATCTCAGATCCGGTTAACGCACATATGTATATGTATGCAGTGCTTGATGCACGCGTTGTCACGGGGCTCAGGGCATCAGGGACACGCCGGGGGTTGTTGACTCGGCGACACTCGGCGTGCATTCGCGCCTGGAAAAACCGCCGACTTGGGCATTCGCGACGTGTCAGCTGCGACCGATTCCGCGGTAGCACACGTCAGACCAGTTCAGCGAATTGAGCAGCTCCACTTGCCATATCCTGCCACATCCTGCAGACATTTCCCTGCCTATTACGGCCGCGACGGATCGGCCTCGGGCGAAGAACTGTTCAATGAAATTCTTCGCCGCGAAAACCCGCCTCGGCGCATCTCGCCGTTCCGGGAAACAGACCGCGGAATTCGATTCAGTCGCGGCCCGAGAATCGCGAAAATCACCCTCGAGTAATATCGGAGATGGAGTGGCGATGGCTGAAGGGGAGCGCTGATTCGACTGATGCGATGCGGTGTGTTTCGCCTCGAGAAGGCAAGAGAAGAATTTCAACTTACCAAACGCGGTGAAACTTTCTGGCAGAGTGAACGTTTCTACGATGTGTAAAATAGAGAATACGTTGTAGAGCGATCTACAAGTGAGCGCGGCGTAGAGCGATACTTCAATAATGTTATTTTTGCTTCGAATTGGTATTTAAATTACCGTTAACGTGATGCTTATTACAGGTATTTCTAGTTTATTCAAAAGGATAATATCGCGTGCAACGTACACCTGATATAAAAGTCTGCCCGAGTGTTTGTTCGACGTAACAACGTTCACGGCGATTTGCAGAGCCTGGCACGAAAAGTATTTTGACATACCGACAGGATATATCGGCTAGTTACGCATGACAAAACGATAAGCTCGCAAACGACCTCGAACCTTGATACCGCTCCAATCCGCAAGGAAAGTGGAATATACCGTAAAATGTGTATCAGAATGAAACTATAAACGCGTCGTAATAGACGCGCGATACTTAGACGCAGTTGTTAACTATGCGTCACGGTTCACCGCAGAAACAACAATTACGTGAAAAATGGCAATCGCGCGGCGCGAAGGTCGCTGCGGAGCAACAAGGATAGTCGAGCGATCATATGCCGCGGAGATATTTACTTGGCCTATCCCACCGAGCTTCTAATATTTTATACCTTATAGAAGCTAATGTGCCGATTAAATGCAAATTCGCCGTCGACGATTACGCGCGAACAGCGAAGAGGCAGCGCTGGCAGGATCGTAAACAATGAGACATGCCGTCGCTGAATATCGAAATATCGCGGGAACATTTCAAGAACGAAGAGAGGATCGATCGGCCGGCTAGTTGCTAGTTTTCAATCGAGAAGGGCGCTCTATTGACGTAAAACGCGATATCGATCGCATATCAGGTTGTTTGTTCAGCTTCTGCGATACCACGACGTGGTTGACGTCCTGGCGACAAACGGTAGCGTACGATAGGAATAATAAAGAGTCCGGAGTGACGAGGAATTAGGTGACATAATGATTTACTAAGAAGTAGCTGTCACAGAACAAGCGTGACATAACAGACGCTAACAAGCCGGAACTTGTTGCTCTCCTTATAAAAGCTTGCCGTTACATCACGCGCGCCGCGCGCTAACCGCGATAACGAGTACTGTTCTTTTTCCAGTTTGACTCGGATATAATTAAGCAGTTTTCATATGTATGTATTTACACAGAAGCTGCCGTATGTACATATTTAACGCGCCACTGCCGTGAGATGTTCAAGCCGGGATAGCCGAAAATTTTACTCTAATTCACCCAAGACACTAATACCCAGATACCACCCTTCGGCCGAACTTCCACTCATCCTAGACCCGAAATCACGGTCGCCCATCGCGCAGCGCTGAACATAGCATGACGAGGCGCCGCATTGGCGTGGATCGTCGTCTTCCTTCCACGTTCGTCGCGTTCCTGTGACGTCTCGACGATGATTCCGACTGTTCTCTCTCTCCCTGCGCGTCTTCGTTCCCGCTGTGGTCCACCGGTCGTACGACCATCGCTAAGTGGCTGCGCGACCGGCGCATTAGTTACGGCTGGCCGGTAATGACGTTTTCATTCTAATAAATGGTGCGCGTGGAGACGCGCAGGAGCGAGAGAGGTACACAACGAGGGAAGGACGAGGGTGTGCGCAAAGGAGCGGAGGAAGAGAATGAAAGACAGAGTGAGGATAGAGCGAGGAATGGGT
>NW_022639608.1:0-60344 GCF_010583005.1 Odontomachus brunneus | reverse complement strand
CCTCCCGCTGATCCTCGCTAGAGCCGTGATGGTCCTTTTGCACTAAACCGTCTCTCCTCCTGGGTGGAGAGGATTTTCTCACCGTGGAGGACGCGTCAGTTTCTTCGAGAGAGGCGCCCTTGGCCCTCTCCGGACCTCGACGGGCACCTCCGGCCCTCAACGTGTATGCGTGCGTGCGTGCGTGCGCGAGAGCGGGCACACGCGTTCTCCACTTCCTTTCGCCGCGTCCCTCGTTCGTTCGTTCGTTCGTTCCCGAAGAGTCGAAGGAAGGCCAACAGCGGCAAGAGAAGAAGACAGGGCGTGGTCGCGATCTCCCGCGCCGCGAAGCGCGTTTATTTGGTCGAGAAATTTCTCCCGGACTCCCTTCGCTGTCGTCGCGGAGGACGTCGTCTCGTTCTCTCTCCCGCTCGTGGATTAAAATACTTAGAGGCGATCATCGAACTGAATGTATCTTATCTGACCAATCGGATTTTATAAGCCGGGATCTTGAGAAGCGATGTATATTTTATTATATATTCTATCTTACTAATTAATAAAACGCGTTTCCAAGACAGAAAGCAGGATGTTCTCTAGTCTACTAGGTTACCCATACTCGAAACGCATCCGTCTGAGCCTTTTTCGTCCAATCTGCTCTACTCTCAAAGCCTTTTCCTTCGTCTTCAGCTTTCGATGAACGCTTCGAAGTACGCCCTTTCCTCGTCCTCTTTCTACACTTTCCAATCGACGGCTAGAGCACATGCATACATGTGTACGCGCGTGTGTACGATCGCATCGAAAGGCGCGTCACGCGCTTCGAGTCTCGATCACCGTCGTTCTTCGTGGCGCGGAAGAGAGACGGGAGAACGCGGAGACGGAGCGCAATGAGGACGGTTCGCAACGGAGGAACGAAAACAGCGACAGAGGAAAGGGGGAGGGGGAAAGACAGAGAGAAACGGGAGGAGGTAGACGGGATACCAGCGAGGAGGAGTAAAAACAGCCCTCTACTGCCCCTTATCTTGCTCTCTTTTCCCTTTGCGCCCCCCTCCCCTCTCTCTTCCCGCTCCCTCGACGGAGTCACGTCCTCGGACTTTGTGTTGAAAAAGAAAGACCAGGTGGAGTGAGGACGAGATTCAGGAAATTTACGCCTGGATGATTATCGAGCGATCGATTCGAGGATCGATAGGCATCCACCCGGCTAGATAACTCCGCAGCGGATGGATTTAATTACGAACGGAATATTTAATCTGCTTATCGGCTTCCAGTCGTGGATGTTCTTCAGGCAGTGCCACGCGGCAACAAAACCGCGATAAAAGTATCAGGTCGTTACTTGGGAGATACTTAGAGTCGAATTGGAAAAATTACGTCGATCGAACATGCGACGTGACGACTGAATGCGGCCTCTTTTATTTTATTTTTTTTTTTTCGAGAGAGAAAACGATCCACCATTTCGGTGCCATAAACGACGAGCTCACCACATATAAAATAAACCGCGTGTGAACGTCTCAATTTTTGGCCGTGGCGCGAAATAAGATTGAAACGGCGAGGCTGAACTCGCGTCGCGGTAAACGAAGGTCTCAAGATCACTTAATATCCGCGGAAGTGGTCGATAAATTTTTAATATTTACGCGATTTCTACGTCTCCGCTTGAAGAATTTCATATTCTTTAATTCACGCTGTACGAAATTATGGCAGCTTCGTATTCATCTATTTTAATTCTTCCATATAGTGGTTTTAATTCTTCTGCCACTTAATATACGATTGCATAATTAAAAAAAAGAAAAGAAAGCGACCGAGTGGATAATTGTTTCCAAAATGAGCAAAGTGTACATTTATTTTCATTATCGCGAACAAGCTACCAGAACACGGTATATTAATCGATTTACGCGACCAGTTCCAAAAGCGACCTCGATTCCCGAGTAGCATATCGTGTATGGGATCTCTTCAAGGCCGTTCTACCGAATGAGACCCGGAATCAAACGGTGTATACCTCATGAAACTCAAACGAGATCCTCGATCGTACGAGAGATCTCACCTTCTCCGCGCCTCTCTTCTCCCCTCTTCCTCTCGCCGATTCTACCACCTTACTTCATACTTCATCGAATAGTTAAGAAGTTTCGATCTTCAGCATTCAAATTTCAAAGTGCTTCCTTAGCTTTCCTTATTCATCACCGTCATTTATAAACAGATTCCGTCCGTTAAAGCGACTTTTGAATAAAATCGCGCGGCTCATTAAGGCTTTCGTGATGAATCCGCTCGTTAGCGGGCTGAATTTAATCCCGCAGAAAGCTCATTCGATGTTTCTGCGTTGAATTGATCATTTCTAAATGTCGTATATAAGAGTTTCTCTTTGACGGGCCCGCGTAATTCGGCGCTTTCGGTTACATCCGACACGCATTTAGAGGAATAATGCTCACGTCGCGATACAGTCGGATCGATAATAATGATCGTAACGAAGGCTCTTTACAACCGCGCATAATTTGCACGAAGGTAGAATCCCGCGGCGCTGATCCAGTCTTAATATTGTAACTGCGAATTACTGGAAATGCCTTATTTTGCGGGTGTCACACACGCGGCGGTAAAAGAGGAAAGAAAAATTGAACAAGACCATCCTCCCTTCGACCGTACGGACAAGCCAAAGGCCTCTCATTACAGATTCCGAGCGGAGTATTTGATTACCGGCAACGATAACAAATTTCAGTAATGCGCGTTGAGAACGAGGAGATAATTAATATCATCGAACGCGTCCCGCGTATAAAATTCCCGTCGCCGTGGAGAACGTCTATGTAGCTAGCGGAGCAAGAGGTGGAGGAGGAGGAAGACAGGAGAGGAGGAAATGCATTGCCTGATGCGACGTACAGAAGATGTAATCCAACGTGACACTGAAGCGGAAAGTAACATCTCGAGGCGCTGTAACCCGACGTTGTACGACGTGATGAACGAGCGCTCGTCGTGAATCATTTTATGATTATATTATAATATCGCTCGAGTAATATGGTCCGTCTCTCAGCGTGCAAGTCGAAATTTTTTTCCACATTAATCTTGTAAATTCCATCAAACTCGAAGAAACAATGGGGAATTTCGAGATACTACGTCATACAAACTATTGTCCTATTTTGAAGCTACAAATATTTGCTAAGCCGTTTTTTTCATTTGACAGTAACATTGAAAACAAATCTTGCCAAGTTATTCTAAAACGACTCTAGGATTTGTACTGTAAGCATTTCCAGAAAATAAAGTTTTCCCAAAAATAGAAGAATAATTTAATATCTTATCTAGATATTCTATCTGTTTTTTTTATCTTTAATTTAAATGAGCAATCTATCATCAATTATGTAACTTATTCAATAGTAGATGGAACATGTAGCATAAACAAATATTAAACAATATAATAGATATTATAATGTGTAAAAAAGTGGATTTTCCTTTCACATGGTCTGATATTATTTTTCTGTAATAACGGATATTTCGGTAGAAAGAATTTGGTTTCGGTATAACAATAAATAAAAGTGAAAAAAGACGTTGATAGATTTCAGATGAATTTTACGATTTAAGAAGAAGCATTAGTAGAGCTATAAATCAGCACTTGTCAGACTAAGATTTTAATTTTCAACTTAGATATATCTTTATACTTAGTAAATTCGTTAAACATCCGTTGAACATCCGTTCAAAATGGAAAGATCTTGTACAATAAATAATTCTACATACCTAGAGATATATGATGTATCATTGCTCGTGTATGTTCTGCATTCTCTGTCTTAGGTTTCCGGTCCAGCATCTTGTTGCCGGTTGCTCCATCGTTCCGGATACTCACTGACACTAACACACGCGTAGGTACGATTCCATCGGAGGAACACGTATTAACTAACGAGATGTCAACGAGAGAGTACAATTAAATATTTCAAAAGATAACGAAATATTTTAATCACCCGACGTGATTAATTTATGCTGATACACATGCTCCGCGTCGCGATATGTGCGTCACTCGTCGGCTCGAGACATAATAACTGGATTACGGAATAGTACGCGACGAGACAAAAAAAACAAAACAGTAGCAACCAAAACAATACGCAAGAAAAGTGAAATCGCCAACCGTCGTCGTTAGCCAAACAATGACGCATACTCTCGGCGCCTGAAAGATGACAACAATCAACGCTTTCAAAACATTCCGGATCTTCAAGGCATTTAAAATTTTATACATGCGATATCTATTGGAAGTGCCCCGAATAAAATTTTAGAATCTACTGCAAACTTCGCAAGTACTAATATTTGCCTCTAATCGCACTCTTTCTTTACGACTATATCGAAATTTATTAAATCTCCAAATTATATTGAAATTTTCAATGTCGATAAAATATAATAAATAAATTATGAAAAGTTTGTAGTTTTATTTACCTATTAGTCCTACATTATTTGTCTATATTAATTATTTAATATTTATTAATTGCATATTTAATATTTATTTATTACTCTCCATGAGCAAGTTGCATGACATATTATTTATTAAAATCAAATATCATACCTCAATATTTTTCATCAATCCTTCAATAAAATTGGCAGGGTTAATGTAGGATCAAGGTTTCGACATGGGAACAGTCGCGCGCTTTCTCCGAGTCGCACCGAGAGGCAATCGTAAAAGAGTGACAGTTGTTTCAGTGGCAAGGCAATCGTTAAGAAACTGCGAAATGAAATATAATACGCAACGCGAGATCTTATTTCTGCATTTGAGCGAACGTAGCTTTTGGAAAGAACAATCGTCACCTCATCACGATTCGCGCCGCTAGAAATTCCAGATACGCGGTTTCACCAAGGAGCAACTACGCTGGAAAAGGGTTAAAACGAAGAAGGCGGAGAGGAGGCGCATATATGGAAGGCCGCGAAAACGATGTCAGCGCGACGAAACGCGATGCAGACAAACGGGGGCGGGGGCCGAGAAAGAGTTTAAGCTGGTTCAGTTTTCTCCTTGGCCTTTGCGATCGTTTCCATCGGAGCGCTCGCGCCCGGGAGAGTAGCCGGTAGCCAAGGGGCAAGGAGCAAAAAAACTCAAAGCCGACGCCACTCATGCCGGCGAGCGGATTTTTATATCGGGCACGTACCGCCGCGCTACATACGTACGCGTAATACGCGTACACATGTGTGCACGGTGACTCGCGAGATGCTACTGCAATGCAAAAAACTCAGGCTAATATGTGGACTCGCGTAGATCGGTATCCAAGGATCTATTCTCCGACAGAATATGCATTTTTTTACGTCACTGACAAGAGTGCTCGCATGTGAGATTACAGCAGCACCAGAATCGTAGCGCGATCTACGGAAAAGGGAATGCAAGGAGAATATCGATTTTATGCAACTTTTTTCGGTCGGATCATTAATAAGATAATTACTACGAGAAACCGAGAGAAATATTCGATGAATGAGAAAAAGTATCTCGCGCGATAATTCACGGTACGATAGCGGCGGGGTAATTATCTCGATTGACTTGTGGATTAACGCGGGGATGGAGAAAGTTTAAATTTTCACGTGTATATACCGCAGTTAGTGCAGCCCGTGGTTGATGTCGGTTGAATGATTGTCCGAAGTACGATTGACGCATATTGAAGCCGCGAAGTGAAGAAAGCCGGGTGCACGTTTCAACGACGGATTCCTCCTTCCTCGAAGCAGGGGAGCGCGAAGGCGTACTTTGTTCAAGAGTGTTGCACGTATCGCATCGGATTTCACGTGGGGTCTGTGGTTCCTTGGGAATGGATACTCGGTTATGGGTTACAATCGTTGCAGTTCGCAGCCACGGTTGTGTACTGTGAGTATACATAAGACGAGTACATGATACATGCGAAACCTCTCGATTCACCGATTGGCACTTGAAATGTACTACCAGTATCATCGGCACGAAGTGAAATCTGAAAGGTTCACGAGAGGCAAACGATCCAAAGTTACACTCGAAGGTATAAAAAATGCAATATGTGTATTAAATATTTTAGAAACAACATTAATGTCGATAATATCGATACGATAATATCAAATAATAATATAACAGAGAGATATAAGACATATTTAAATGCTGAAGAAACATCCATTGTTTTTGCCAAAATGACGAAAAATTAATACTCGAGCAATGTTTCAGTGCAAGGATGCATTATTTTATGTAATCGGATGCATATCAACAGACCCAGTCAGTCGTCGGTCAATTCGTGCCGAAGGCGGAATTGATATCCGCGAGTCTGAATTACGAATTGTTCCTACATGCTTTCTACAGCACTTACGCCTACGATTAGGTAGTGCGTGAAGGTAAAGGAGAATCTGGTGCCAAGCGGAGTACAGCTGCAGCTGTCTTCGTCGCGTAGGACTGACAACAAGTCCGTAAAACGACGATTTATTTAACGATAGTAGACCCACGCTTAACTGATGTTAGCATCTATTGATGATTTCTCTCTGTACATGGTATGTGCGATCTTGATATAAAATTTCAAACAACATAAATAATAAACAAATATATATATATATATATATAATTATCAAAATAAATATTTATTTGTATGATTAAAAATTTAAAAAGTGTGTCAATTTATCCAACGTTAAAACCTAGTAAAAATTCTGCGTCATGTGTTAACACTGCATTACTAACAGAGTTGTTGGTAATAAAATTCGCAAATTGCAGCGATAGTTTCGAATTCCTAGGTAGTTTCATATGGTATTTTCCAATGACAGTTTTTCACTGAAAACTCGCGATGTTATCGTGCATAATTCCTACATTATCAGAAGTGAGTAAATCAGCTGCCTCGATACTATCTGAGCTTCAGGTAACTTCAGCTCTATAGGTTACACACATAACTCTATTGGGAAGATGCATAAAGCGCTTCACTGAATATACTGCAAGTTGGTAGAAGCGAGATCTGCATTTCTGGCAACTTGCAATCGTTCGTGATTTATTCCTGTCAAAGAAAAATAAGAAAACTGCAATAAACTTTCGTTAGCAATCAGTCTCCCATACTTCCATAGATATTATTTTTTGTTTCAATATTTATGCTATCAAAATAATATAGAAGATTTTTATTGAATTATATAAATAAAGTCAAGAAATATTGTTTCTGTAATTAGAAAAAAAATCAATAAATACAGAGATTAAAATGAAAATAGTCTGTGGTGATTCTCTCGATCCTTTCCCCGAGTACTTTTCCCAAACAGTTCAGCATCTTTCATTCTGAAAAGTACATTCACTTCGAGTGCTTCATCGATGAACTCGTGTATCGGTAGTTTGCGAAATATTACGATACACTTACCTGTATACCGCGTCGCATGAGTTCAACGATCGCCTTAGAAAAAGAAAAAAAAGGGGGAAGGGAGAAACGGAAAGTCAGGTCAGAAACGCAAGTCAGGTTAAAAATACAAGTTAAAAACGTAAAGGTCGGGAGAGATACATGCACGTTCGCAGCTGTGCTGATTATATGACTCTCTAGCATGCCCTTACCTCACCGCCCTACACAGATATTAAGGGAAATTTCTTCGTGAAGAAAGAAGCAGGGGATCGAAGGTTGAGAAAATTGTGCGTTTATTAGTGAAGACGACGTTCGAGCAATCTCACCACTTAATTTCATCGACGATGCCGACGCGAGGCCTCCGGAAGTCGCGTTGAAGTCCTAAATGAACGCCCTTCACAACAACCCTGTTGGAGACAAGAGAAGAGAGAGCGAATAGTACGATCGTCTTTAACGAAGACATAATCCATATATTACGTGTATCTTGCAACTCCTGCTTATGAATAGAAACCATAGCGAATATAAAATCGATACAAAAGTAAAACGATAATAAAAATAACGGCAATCATAAGTGAGGCAACATTTCGAGTAACATTTTGATTACAATATAAGACATTTTAAATCACAATATAAAATGATATAAATTATCATTTGCAAATCTTAAGGGGGGATATTGTACATTTGTTGCATCGCTCTATCGACCCCTGTCTCGATCTAAACGCAACTTACGCGCAATTTTTACTGCTCGCGATCTCTGTTATAAAACTCGCGTTCATCTTTCGCTTCGGTGTCGCGCGAGCACGGCGTTATCGTCGATGTCGGATTTAAGATCGACATAAGATTTTCACTAATCACTGTCGTCTTTCGCTTTCTTTTCTTCCGACTTTTTTTTCGGTCGCGGCGGACAGGCCTGTCCTCGCGTCGAACAAAGGATCGAAGATTTAAAAAGAATCGTGTCACTCTCTCGCATTCTCTCGTCTATTACTCTCGCACGCTTGCACTCTGCACCTATGTAGAACATAGCACATGTGTTTCTGTATATTTATATATATATTTTTTTTCTCTTCATATTTATATATATATATTTATATATTTATATTTATATTTATAATAATTAAATCTTCTCGTTCATCATATCTATCTATATATTATCTACAGGGCAGTAGCCGAACGCTGTAATTCACTTCGCGAATGTTATCGCTTGTCCTGTCCGCTCTCGACGACGCCGACGACTTCAATTTGACTAGAGAGACGTGCGCACATGTTCCCGCCCTCCCGATCTCGCGATGATCCTCTGGGAGAGCCCTATCGTGCGCCTTTCGCGTGTGTCATGTAATATTTCTACCTGTCGCAATGCGTAATACCGATCAGTGTCGCGAGTGGAGATCGCGCGGGCGCGCCGCGATGCGCTCGAACTTCCCCGCTCTTTTTTGGTCATTTCGCGACGCGGCGAGTATCATGTCTGTTGTGCCGCTGATGTGTCCCAACGAGTTCCCGAGTATATTGTTCGTGAGAAGAAAAAAAAAGGGAAAAACGGAAAAATTTCATACGGATGAACGTTGTTTGAGCTTGCGATATGCCGTCGGTGTCTCGGTCGAGCGTCACTACTCACTTCCGATCGCGACGCGGAGATCAGTCCCACGATGTCAAGAAAGGTACTAACGATAACTGGCAAATAACTGGCAACGCTTGACACTCGCACGTTGCGTGATTGACTTGTGCTTCGACGATAATTAGTGCGGACGTAGCGCAAACGCCGTAGGAAAATATCTTTCGGGCACTGCTCGATATTCGGCTTAGGTTTAACATTTAACATTAGTCGCGCGACATTTCTGCCTGACACCTCCTCCCTTATAAGCATTTATCGTTATTGTAAGATAATACCTGAGGGGAAAATCTCTTCGGCGTCCACGCTACGGTTCGCACTATCAGCGTCGTCGTCATGAGAACCGCGAGAACGATGCGACAACAAATGGCAGACGTGAATCCGACCGCAGAGAGCATTTGCGCGGATCTCTCCGCAGAGAGCGCGATCCCGGAGGGATGAAGCGAGTTGTCCGTGCGAGGAGCGATCGGTCGAAGCGCATCGCGGCCGAGAAGAAATCCGTCGTCGCCGGGCAGGCGTCGCGGCGCGAATGACAGTAGAAATCATCTTCGATCGTGGCGGCGCGACGTCGGTGACGATCGAATCGTCGTTATTTTTCTCAATCTCTTTTCTTTTTGCCTTTTCCTTCTTTCGTATCCGATACGTACTTATCGATTAGCGTTATCAAGGGCTTCCGCGCCGCGACTCCCGGCCAATTTTCGTCGAGCGTCGATCTCGTTATTTTTCTCTTCGCGTTTTTTCTCTCCTCTTTTTCCCCTTTCTCATCCGCAACAACGATGACAGTCCGATTTCGACGCGACAGCCTCGATTTAATGTGGGGACACTCGGATGTTTGGTTTTTTTCTTATCTCGTGTTTAGGCCTTTTTCTTCGCACGATCACGCGTTTTCCGATCGCGTTTCCGCGTGACGATGATTAGATATTACACGAGCGTACGCGCTTGTGTCAGGTTGTAAGTACGTGTGTGCGTGTCTCTGGTATGTATGCGTTTTGTGCGAGTCGGACATGTGTGTCGTGTGTGTATGTATGATCGTATATATCTGGCGTGTTAATCGAGTGTTGTTCTCTTTGGTGATCGTCAGACCGGTTGCTTCTACGCACGTTCGATCTTTGGTGTGTTCTCGCTGGCAGTAGCTCGGTATCCGCCATGGGGATGACGCGCCAGGAACAACAAAGATCCCCGTCCATCGAGCCTTTCATTAAAATGCTATGGAAGCAAACGCCAAGTCGATATTACCGGCGAAGACGCTCGGCTCTCTGTCTCTCTTTCCTTCTTTTTCTATTTCTCCTTACCTCTCCCTTAACGTTTTTCTTATTCATCTGAATAAGTACATGCGGCTTCGTGGCCTCATCCTTCCCGAAGAGGAAGACTCGCGGACTACTTGCAATTATAGAAAAGTGCGCGCGATAAAAAATGCGTCACGTTACGTAACGTTACATGACGTTACGTTACATTACATTACGTTACGTTACGATACGTTACCCTGAAGTTACAGCGGGCTGTAATTACGACGACGACGTAGACTCGATTATCTCCCAAGCGTGAATCGTCGCGGAAACAAGAGAAAGAGAGAAAGAGAGCGAGTGCGGTCTTGAGCAGATTAAACCTATCTTCGAGGACACGCGACACTCTCTCGACGAGCCCTGGCTACGCGCGTTAATCTTAAGATCACAGGAGTAACGATCGACAGGATGCATCCTGCCATCATGGCGGTTGCATCCCGTGAGAGAAGTGAGTATCAGTTTCAGCGAAGCGTCGATTCGCGAGCCACCCGACGGCTCGTGACGGCTACGCGAGTTCTTAGCGCTTGATCCTTCGCTCAAAAAAGTGTGCGGGCTTCCGGGCGGAGGAGACATACGACTAGATATATGACGATTATCATCAACGCATCGACCAAAACCGCGTCGAGTAGCCGCAGTCGTGTACTACGTAACAAGCATCTCATTTCGTCGTACGTACCAGATTCTAATCAGATGATCAACATTACCCAGCGAGCGCAATTGGAATCACAACTTTAGGCTTTTGCACATGCGATCGATCGAGATTTTTTCGTTCTTTCAATTTTCCGCAAATGCTGAGAGGCCAAAGAGGATGGGTTCGACAATTTTGGATCGCATAAGCTCGCTGACGTGAAGCACGCGTGTATGTGTTATGTGTGTATGTGTCTGTGTGTACGTGTGATTCGAATCGAACTCGCTCTTAAGCTAAGAAGAGCGAAAAGAGAGGAAGAAAGCTCGTAAGCGCTTTGAGTCGATCCTACGCAAGCTTCTGAGCTACCACGACGACGACGAAAAGTAAGATCGCGAGGCTCAAAGATCGATGGACCGAGGATCGAGGGTGTTCCGCGGACGGCTCGCCACCCCCGAGCGATCGCGTGACCTTCTTCTCTCTCTCTCTCGGCTACGATCCACCGTCGCATGCATGCGCTTGCACCGAACTCCTGAAAGTGGAACGCGAGCGATCAACGCGACCGACCGACCGCGATCTCGTCGTACGTTCAATCCGTCATTATGATCATCATTATTATCATGATCATCATCATCACTACCATCATCATCACTACCATCACCATCATCACCACCACCACCATCGTCACCACCACTACCATCATCATCATCATCATCGGTGTCGTAACGGCTCGCGTGTCGCGAGCGCGATTACGTGGCCCCGTTGCGCCTTCGCGTGGAAGAGCGAATCACTGAACAAGCCCCTGGCTTTTGGTAAGCCGATCACCAGGAGGCTCTCCTCGTCCACCCGAGGGGATGACTCGCGGATTCCACGGGATTAGCGGCTTTCCCCGGATCATCAACCGCGGCTGCGCGGCCTCGTTCGATCGTGTTCGCACGGGCGATTTCTCACCTCGACGAGAAGGAAGAGTTTTGCCAGACGAATTCCCGCCGAACGATTTGGCCGATCGACGCGTGGGTGAAAGGTGCTTGATAATTGATCTTGGTCCGCGCTCCCGACGTTCCTGGACCGTCGATCATACGATTACGTCGCCCCCCGTTTGCCCTTCGACTTGCCGCTGCTGTGCTCCTGCCCGGCGCTCGGGCTCGGCGAGCCGCTGTTCAATCTGGCCATCCTCCGGTAAATCTCGCTGTTGACAAAGCGCGGATACGAGTCCCGGTGCATGAGGGTGTAGATTTGCAGCTGAGCCTCGTCGAAGGTGTGCGGCGTCGGCTCCACCATGTTGCGGTTCACGATCTCCCGCACTTGTGAGTCCAGACTCACCTGCAAAGCGAGACGGTGACGGAACAAGTTAAATTCAAGCCGTCGTTCTTCATTCACACGGGGATATCCTGCAAGCTGCACTATGCGTTTTTCACTGTTAATTTACAAGCCGCCGTCTGCTTCCACTGGATCTACGTTTCGCTCCGTCGAATTTGCTTGTATAGAAAAAAATAGGATAAACTGTTAATTTTACATAATCATTTACAAGCATATGTAGACATTATTACGAAGCTGCAAAGTCTCGCTTTCATGTAAGCTTATTCACATACGCACACATAGACAGATATACAGATGCGGTTTAATAGAGCTGTATGGTAAATAGAAGGTTAATCTGCAATATTTCTCATAAATTTCGAATTTCGTTGTTTCTTTACCCAATACGTTCGCTTACGTCGCAAGCGATTTAAGATAAGGAACCTTCCGGGAATTATGGCCGGTAATGTATGCGCGAGGTGATTTTTGCACGATCTTTTACGTTATCTCACTGAACAATCTCCATGATTACGATAATACCATGACGGCATAACGTACAGACGTAAACATACAATTTGTCGTAATGTTCGAACGGCAAAAGACGGTTCGTGTATTCGCCCCGTTTGGGCGACTGAATAGGTCGTTAAAGAGGTCATCGGGTCACTAGGTCAGTAGGTTAATATAGAAGAAATCAGTCACGCGCATTCGCAATTTTTCTAGAACAGAGCTCTATACTGTAAAAAAAAGAAGGGAGAGAGAAAAAAAATATTCATGCCGTGTGTTCCATCTCTCCTTGCTTTATGCTACATTGAATTTTTCCCCCGGCTCTCCCTTTCTAATTCTTACGCGCTCGTCCTCGGGTTTTCACACTCGATAAAATGGCGCAATTAGATAATGCATCCTATAACGTTATCGATTCTGTCGTCAAAGCCGGCGGCTCCGAAAGGATAGAAATCGTTTTATGTTATGAAATGTAAGTGCTTACGAGATGCATCGCACCGGTCGGTCAAAGTAGCAGATACCGATCGCATGCCGTTGCGTATGTCATTACATTAATTGAACAGACACGGTTATGCCCGTTGCAAATGACTCGTGTATTTCTAGGTTGATTTCGTCCACAGATTATCTCTCGGACGAATTTGCCGTAATAGTTTAGCGCAATTTTCCCGCGGCAATAAGCATATGTAATTTTTCTCGCATCAATACCATGTAGAATATACGAACAAATAAATGACTAACGTGACTAAAAAGTGTGCATAAAAATGTACTTTGCATAATCTTGTAGCTTTATCTGTGCAGAGAGAAAGAAAATGCTACATGATCGCGTTACTTTATATAACTGCGGAGACGAGCGTAGATTCACTGGTAATACAAAGGCAAGCGGCCATTCATCGACTTCCAGCGAGTGCCCCGAACAAATTACGATGACGGTTATCACGAGCGAGATACGACGACAGCTGAACGGGGTTACTCACTTCCTTGGGCGAAAGTATGGATATGTAATCCTCGTAAATGTAACGCGCCTTCTCCTCGATCGTCTCGGGATTGCTCTCCCTCTTGAGTTGCTCGCAGGCCAGCCAGAAGGCGATGTTCTCCTCGCTGTACTCGCTTACGAGGAACTCCCTGAAGAGCTTGCGGCCGGCGGCACTCCTCATCAGCTTGTCAAAGGACGAGCCCCAGGCCCGGACCTCCTCCAAGTTGCAGCACTCTACGCCGCCGTCGAGGCCGTCGAGTCCGTCGAGACCGTTACCCGCACCTGCACCCGTAAGGTCGCCGACGCCCATGCCGGTGCCGCCGTGCTCGCCGTCGACGCCGGCGTTGCCCTTCTTCTTGCTCGGATCGCCCGCTCCGGTGCCAGTCGAGTTACCGCCGACTGCCGCCAAACTGATAGACGACGGACAGCGGACGTTAGAATCGTCGCGTGCCTCTCGTTGTCGTTAATGATAATAACACGAGGGGTCGTGTGAATAGAGATCGCGTTAGATTTGTGTTAGACAAACGAGTCAACGCAACGATCTTCTCACGGCGGAATTAACGGCTGTTGCCGAGTTATTTAATAATTATGATTTCGTAAAAGAGACTCATAAATCATTATCTCGTTTGAATGAAGAAGTTGGAGAATTCTATTAAAAATAACAACTATATTGAAGTAATCTTGTTGAGATAGGATTCAGTGCGATTCGAATGAGAATTTGTAATTGAATGACACGTTGACCCGTCGAGTTTCACAAAATGACGTGTGCGATGATCGAATTGAAATTGACTGCAAATTGAATTTAACCACGAATCATCGTGTCAGTAGCAATGTCAGAATTCATGATCACAGTCTGGCTTCGCGTTAATTAGCACGATCGTGCAACAACGTTACTCGGTGATTTTCGTTGACGAACATCCAGCATGATAGGAGGGACGCGAACGCGAAAGTAACGACGGACAGCCGAGAGTATGTGTGTGTGAGAAAATGAATATTAAACTCGGTAGCCTCGGGAAATGAGGAGATAAAATGAGCGGCGGAGCGGGGATTCTCGTGGACGAGCGCAAATAGTGGGAAATGATAATGGGCGACCAACGATCGTTAGGATGTCTAATTTAGACATTCGAGGCCACTGACAGCGTGAAACACAAAAAGACATACAAAAAAGCAGCATCGAGATGAATCAAAGGAAAATATTTCTCGTGTCGATAACAGATACACTAAACCGTTCACAAAAATGGCTCGAAAGGACGATTCTTTATGACCGACGATACAATTCTCCTATGGCGTTTCTGAACCACAATTGTGAAAATAAATAAAAATATCCATCATGTTTGGAAACCACAGTTGTGGAAACAAATGAAACTTTAAAAGATTTATTTAATACTTGACGAAAATAGTTGTATCTTTCTTATAGTTCTGTCTCTCTTTCTCTTTTCACTTTTCATTTTTTCTTCTTTAACACGTTTTTTGGAAAGCATATGAATCAAAATAGACGCAATGCGCGCAAACGAAGAACATATATTTTCTCCACTGGCGTATATGAAAGCGCACGTCGCGGATTCCTATTTGATTGATATCGACAATTATTCACAAGTCGATACGACACGTATGACAGTCTGTTGGGCGCGGCGAAGCAAGGAAGATTCGCAAACGAAAGAGAAGACACACGGGTCATTGCGTAATATCGACAAGACAGTTATCGACTCGTTCCGTGTCATCGGCAAACAACTAATGCACTTGCAATCTATGAATTTACGGCGAGTCCGGTGCGGATTATAAGCCATCTGAAAAATGTTAACGTTTGTGTAAAGCGCACCAACTCTGTACGGTTTAAATATAGAGTGATACGCAGCGAACGCGCACACGCGATTAAAGCATTGGGTCGAAGAAAAAGGTATATGTTTAAAGGTTCGTGTAATAATTGCAAGATAAGCGGCACGAGTTGCATACAGGATGGTAGTGCATAGTCGACTTTCTCTTTCGGGAGGACACTACGAATGTACAGGATTTTACTCTCGCTTTTCTTACGGTCTTAGTCACGTTCTTGCATTCCTCGCTCGTCGGTTCTTTTGTCCCGAAAGTTTTTAGGTAAATTTCTTTTCACAAAAAGCGTAGAGAGAAGGTTGGAATTCTCTTGCTGGCAAACTCGTATACACTCCCTTGACATCATCTTACTAAGAAAAGAATTTGATTTATTGTGCATAAACATTACTGCACATGGTTAGTATTGATCTGTTCATATTATAATTGTATACCATACGAGTCATCATCATTTACACGATTATTAATTTCTTTGCAAGATAAAAAGAGTCCAAATTTTTATTATATCGCAACAAACTTTTGGATTTAGTAAATTACATATTCAGAAAAGTGGTAGAGAAGTTCAGAGGAAATATAAACGATTGAAGTCAGTTCAAAGAATCTAGAAGATAATTGAGTAAAATCCTATTGAGAGGACCTTTTACGATCATTTTTCATCTCTTTCCTAGGCAACAAAAAAACAAATGTTACGCACCATACGAATGGTGTTTCTGACCAATGTATAGGGACTGTATAGGGGACTTTACAAATCAACGTATTGTCAAAATATTTTTATAGAGATGCAGTTTTTTAACTGCAGTAACGATTATAAGAAAATGTGTGTCTCCGAATACGACACGCGCGTATTTCCACAACTGAAATTCAGGAAACGCCACTGTACGCTGAACAGACTCTTTCGGGTCGATGCTAGCCAGAAATGAATAGGTTATTCGCGTTTAATCCGCAAAGATGGGTCGCAGAGGAAGGACGCGTGATATACGTATAACCCCGTTTCTCAGGACCGTAATACGTGCATTATGATAGCATCGTCATCGGCATAACAAACAAGCGGTACATCAACGCACACAGCCCGTGGCCTGCTTACCATTTATTCCTACTTATGGCATGAAACACAGAAAGGCAAATATGTAGGTATGTCTGCATAGCAATAAATGGATCATATAACAGTTTAAAGACAATGGACCGATATCGTTTCATTGGTGAAAGGTTTAGTAGATGAAGCGAGCTACGAAAGTAGCCGCGATAACGATAATAGCGCGTTGCTTTCATCTACTTTGCGCCGGTGATTACAATGACAGCTCTTTGTGCCGACTTGCTTTGTCGGCAATTCGCCATTACGAGAGCGCGCGTCGAATGCAGAACGGGAGATTCAAGTTACTCTGCGCCTCCGATTCGGAGGAGGTCCACCCTTTGTATTCGCGAACGACTTGTCCATTGTCGCGTGAATCGAACACCATTATATATAATCGAGTAAAACGCTTCGCACATCGGCACGTTGGCCTCTTCTCGTGACGAGTTGTAATACCTTATAGTCAAAAGAAATGCAAAAATTTAATGGAAAGTATGTTGGAGGTTAGAGATTAAGATACGTCTCACAACGAAAACGTTCATTCACAAACATTAAAAAGAAAAAGGAAAAGAGGAAAAAAAAAAAATACCTCGTGCACGCGTAAAAATTTCAGGTCGAAGGACAGAGTGGAACGGGGTGACGAGGAAAGGTAACATTGATTTTCGCTTGACATTCGTGTCGTACGAGGTGTTTCAGGTGCGATCGCGCCGATGTGCGAAGCGCAAGCGGATATGATCGATAATACCACGAGCAACTACAGCAACAGCACCAGCACAGGCAACAGTTGTCCTTCTTCGATCGGCCCATGAATCCGGCCGTCTGGCGTTGCTGTTGCTGCGACTGCTGCTGCGACGCGGATGCCTGTTGCTGTTGCTGTTGCGACTGCTGTTGCTGCTGCTGAGACGATTGCTGCGGATTGCTGTGCTGCATCGTGGACCCCGAGGCCTGGCTTTGGTTCTGTGCACGGAGGCGGCAACCACCAGCTACACCTTCGCCGCCTGTCCCGTGACTAACACCGATCCCCATTGCAGTTGCACCGAGTCCACTCGACATCTGCAAGCGACATCCTCTGAATCTGCGCACCACGTGCGAGCTTATCTCGATACTCAAGAATAGGCTCTACTAAATCAGTGGTTGCCGGAACACAATGGACCACTTGCCGGCTTTGTTTACGAAAAGTGGACGAACCCTTTTAGAAACTATTGTATCTTTTTAGATAGCCGTTAATAATGGCTTGGAGTTTCTTACGCGGGCGCGATGCTAGTATATACTACGATATCAGTGTATCTATAAATAAAATTGAGTTATGCCTGATAATTATAGCGACATAATCGTATAACAGACGAGAGGAGCGACTGAGAGTGAGAGTAATCGGAAATGTTATTCTTTTTATATCTGCACGTCGATATATTTAATTCACCGTCGAGAGAGTCGTAAGAGTGCTGGCGTACGTTCTGGTGGTCACGCCAATGCGGTGATTATAAAAATTGCGAGAAAGCAATCCCGACGTATCGCGGAGGAGATGCATCACACGTATACATCTGTACACGCCGAAAGTCGCGATTTAGTAGTTGGCACACGACAATGAAAAACTATTCATTCCGATTTAAGCAGTTCATATAAATCCCGGGGATAAACAATCAACTCGCGTGCGGCAACGCGATAAAGTCGTTAAGCTTTAATTGAAATAAGCTGACCGTCCCGCTGCATCCGCGACAAAATTAAAAAGGGAGAAATCGATAGTTTTACCGTGATGTGGAGGACGAGAGGAAGAACGTCATCTCTTTCTCTTCTCCCTCTTTCTCTTCCTCTCTCACGGACAACGAGTCGACAACAAGAGAGAAGAGAATCGGTTCTGATCTCGCGAGTCGTCTACACGTATGATATACGGGCATGTGTCGCGATTGAAATTTGCTATTACGTCAAGTTCATTAATTAAACGTTGGGATTACTTTATCCCGTGAGCGTGCACCACATCGGTCCGCGGATGTAGTATCGCATAAGCCTTCAAAAAGCAGCCAATTAATTCGGATACGATTGCCGTACGCTCAAGTGCACCTATCGATTGGCCCGTATTTTCAGCGCGGCCCGGTGATGGCGATATCGAAGTGAGAGATGTGTAGCCGGAGATTTATTATTCTTCCGTTCGCCGTTCTGTTCGAGGTCTCCGGTATTTAAAATTCATGATCGCCAGACGGCTGAGCTGACCGATATTGGATTCTCGGAGAAAGTATAAGGAGAGGATTAAACCCTTGATGTCATATTCAAGAACGATCTCAATTCGAAATCAGCGCATTCCCGATCTTTTTTCAGCGCATTTCCACATCTCGATCGCACTCTTGCGCGTAATGTCCTCGTTTCCAGCGCAAATCGATAATCTAATCCGCTTTCGTGTCGACTTGGCGTATTTTTCATTTTTTTTTTACTTTTTTCTTTCTTAATTTATGCAACGTTACACGTTATCAGCGAAAGCACACCACCGCGTTGTTAGAATTTATTCAGCCTTGTTAAAATCATGTAATACCACTAACGTCGTCACAGATCAGTTGTAATGAGTTTTATTACAGCGAATATGCGGCCATCTATGACCTTTCTGCATCTTTTTTTCTCATTCGATTTACACAAATTAGAAGGCGAAAGATGCTCGAAATCCGCGAGTGAGATTCTATTCCGGCGCCTGAATTTTGCGAAAATAATTCAGCACGGCTGTCCATTCTCTTCCCTGGACATAAAAAGAGATTCGCGGAATGGGCCTTGAATATGCATCAGCACACGCACGTAGTGGCTGTAGTGCGGCCCTTTATTTTTACGCCACGTCGTATATCGATGATCCGCTCTTCGCGCGATAACGACTACATCGGATAGTCGCTTATGCGGGATGTGGGCAGAAGTTGATAAACAGCGGGCACTGGCGTAAAGTGTACACGTGTAGCCGTGAGTAAACTCGTGCTGGTGAACGGGTTGCGTAAAGACGAGAGAAAGGAAGAGATAGAGGATGGCGGAGTAATTGCGAAAGGAAATAATCGAAATTGGGCGATCGCAACGATATCACGAAAGCGGCTCGTTTAATCGTTCATTCAGCGATATAAATCAAATATAGATTTACGCGAGCGATTTTGCACGGTCGCGAAATAGAGGCCGGAAATCGAAGAGATCCGCGCGTAAAGCTTGAAGCGGCTGGCTCGCTCAAAACACGCCAGGCACTGTTTACACACAGCGAATTCCACTTTGTAACACGGTCGTCTGTCCGAATGTGCCGGACCGCTGGTTACGACAATGTAACGATGCGAATTTCAATAATCTCCCAGCAATCTGTTTTGGCAGACATTGTGAAAACAAGCCGTCCCTCGGGGAGAAGAACACCGAGAAATTTAGGAAACACACTTCGAATCGGACGATTGTTAGCGAGCAATGAATTTCGCATAAATTCGTAGTACATTATTTAACCAAGGGGGATGTAAAAACAATCGTTTTACATCTCGAAGGTGTGTACGCGCAAACCGTTGTTTAGCATGAAATGCGTGAAAATAATTTCGCAAATTATTCGATATTATTTTCATTGCAAGAACATAGTAATTAATGAATTGATTAATTTGATGAATAAAAGAGGCTCGACGAATTGATATTACCGTTAATCAGTTATCCGTGGCTTTAAGCTCGCTCCTCTCACGATAATCGTACGAGATTATCACTTGGATTATCAAGTGCGGTATTCGGATAGAGGTGCATGCGTGTTTTGACACGTGGATGACTGACGCCTCGGCGATCTTTTACTACACAATTTTACCTATCGATTTCGTGTACGTCGCGGAAACTGCCAATGCGTTTGAAACGGCCCCGAAACGGCGATAGTGTTTACGCATAGCTGCGTGTCAACATGTCAATGGCCCAATGGCGTGTTGCCTTCATGCAGCACGCAATCGCGGAACACGTGCAGCTGCACCCTCTATCCCTCTTCACCTCCTCCAATCCTGAACAGAGCTTAGCCCGCTATCGTTGTAAACTTACTTCGATGGAGATGCGAGCGTGCGCGCATGTATTCATATAAACGAATATGTTATATTCCTCGCGTAAACATTACGTGAGCGGTACGCTGCAGGTACATCAAGCGGAACGCTAAAAAAACGGTAACGGAGTTCTTGTTTACGCTATAATCGACATCATGTTACGTTATTTCGGAGCTAATTCACGACGAACCGATCTTACAACGAGATAATTCGAATGCGATTGATTTCCAATATCCAGTGCAACTTCGTTATTTATCCGCAGGCTGTTGAATTCGAAGGTACTTCTTTGATGGAGCAACGAAAATTGATTTATTACAAGATGTGGATCTTTCTATCCAAGATCTATGCGTGCAAAAAGAAACCGTTACAGTCGCGGTTCTGTGCATCAATACAATTTCCACTTAAGCCCTATGAGGATGAGAGGGAGGGAGAAAGAGTGGCATAGCGCTGACCGCACAGGTCGCATACAAGGAATCCATTGCGTTCCAGTTCCACCACATCGCAAAACCAAATTGGTCACTATAGCAGGGAACACCCCACGGGGAAAAGCAGCATGACCCCATTAGCGCTCCGCGCTGACCTCAGCGGCGCTCTCTAAGACGGGACGCAAGAGTGTACGAATGCGAGTAAGTTCATTTTCTCCCCGCTCACCTCTATCATGTTCCATGCGTCCGAAAGCGAGTCCAGCTCGCTTCCCGCGTCCTTAGAATCAGCCTAATCGGCGTGTGGCCAGCGGCGCCGAGGCGCGGGGGTGCGGGTGCGGGCACGGCCGCGGGCGCACCGTGCCCGCGTACGAGTGTACCGATACGCGGTCGTTCCTCTAGCCCGGTCCTCCCGCGAGACCACCTCGCCGGGCCTCGCCCGAAGGCCGCATATTTCCAGCGCGCACCAGAGCCCTGAGCTGAACCACGAAAAACCCAGCGCACGTAACCCTTCTTCACGGACTCGCGGACGGACACATACGCGCACCACGAAGCACGATGTGGTGGTCTCTAGCCTTGTGCGACCGGGCGAGGCACTACGCCGTCGATGGCGACGTCGCGCGACGACACTCAGCAGCGGCAGCAGTAGCGCACCCCGAGCGGAGGGTTACGTCGTCGTCGCGCATGATACTTCGCCCATTTCCCGCCTTCTTCCGATCGTCCGTCGTTTCCGTGACTTTGCTGGCCGATACTCGCGGTATCACTACCACCTTCCGCTGTCACCCTCTTCTCGCGGCACCCTCCACTCTCTGGCGACGGGGTAGTCGCGCGCGCGAGTCGACTGGTCGGTGGACCGAATAGTTGTGATAGAAAAGAGAGAGAGAGAGAGAGAAGGGGGGGAAGGGGAGAGAGAGAGAGAGAGACGAGAGTGCGCGGATGCGAGCCTCGTCTCGTGGAGGCAGAGGAAAATAGGAAGTGGAGAAGATCCTTGCTGACGATGGCGTTCGTTCTCAAGGGTAAGCGCGATGCGATCGTAGAGATGTCAGAGATACACGGTAGCCTTCGATGGTACGTCCAATTGGTCAACAAACCATAACTATAATATCCTTGAACTTTACGACCATGATGACGGCGATGACGGTGAGGAAGAAGAGGATCTCGCTCGATCGATCCATTACGTCTCGGTTACAGTTTGTAGGTGCGGCCGCGTCGCGGTACACGCCGCATCGTGCGGTGTCACGCTCGCGATCTTCGCGGCCAGTGCCGATCCCACGCTGCCGCCTCTTTCGCTGGCGTAGGCGGTACGCGGAACGGCGCTCGATTTTGTCCTCCGTTATGTTTGATGGAATATAAATAGATACTCGCGCCTATTAGAGAAGCTGGTGCGCAAGGCGCTGGCGCAGCCAGCTTAGGCGCCGCTGCTGCCGCTGATGCTGCTGCTGCCACCAGTTAGGACCGCTGCTGATGCTGCCAATGTGTCTGTTGCTGATGTTGATGATCACGCTGACTAGTACCCGTGATATGTCGCTGCGCGGGGGTGAAAAAGGGTGAAAGAAGATGATAGAGAGAAAGAGAGAGAGAGAGAGAGAGAGAGAGAGAAAGAGAAGGAAAAAGAAGAAAAAAGAATGTGATGTAGCAACGAGCGAAAACAATGAGAAGAAATTAAGAGAAGGTATTAGAATGTGTTTGTATAGTAAAAAGAGAAAAGAATAGAAGCGACGAACGGGAAAGAAGAGATGTGGGGAGAGATGAAGTAGAGAGCGAGATAAGTAGAGAAAGGAAAAGACAGCAGAGAAAAAGAGAGAGAGAGAGAGAGAGAGGGAGGGGGAAGAGAGGGAAGGAGAGTGGAGTGTAAGCGAGTCGATGCGCCGGTTATTGATTGGCAGAAGTCGAGACCAGAGGGAGAGACGAAACCGCGGCGCTGTCACGCCGGCAAAGTAGACAGCCGAAGACTATCTTTGTGTTAGCTTCTCGTCGATTGATCGCTTGATATCTTCTGGGAAGACTTCCGGTCAAGTGTCGATCTCACGTCGGTGAGGTCAATGGTACGGAGAAGATTCTTAGGAAGATCGGTTTAGGAGGATGTGTTTTGTATCGATAATATATGGAAGTTATTGGTCTTGCCTCACTATCACGAATGGCGGCTACCGAAGGGGCAACTTTGCCGATTTATGCCGAATTTGCCCACGATATTGCTCTCTCTCTCTCTCTCTCTTTCTCTCTCTCTCTTTCTCTCTCTCTCTTTCTCTCTCTCTCTCCCCCTATCTTCGTCAAATTACTGTCGAGCACGTAGAAGAAATGATCAATGTAACATCGAATTCGTAGACGCAACGTAAGAAATTTGGTCTTCGCGAAGGGTGCTTCCAGAAAGGACGATCCGAAGAAGCATGTACACGTTCGGGGTTGGAAAATCGGTACTCGGTTTCGGTCGATCCCCGGCTGCGATCCTCGCTCGTTTGCGATCGCGCGATTAATTCAGAACACGAATCACTGGTTACACGCGTGTATCTCCTTTATCATTTTCTCCCTCTAGTCTTCTCTCACTGCTCGATGAGACCGATGCGGCGTACGGAGGCGTATACGGAATTATCGTGCGTACTTTCTTCTCGCCATTCGGTTTCCGTACGGCCACCTTGCCCTCGCTCCACTTTACAACGCGTATCTCGGTTATTACGCCCGGGCCGACATAGGCAACGATCGAAACCCTCGAGCGAAAGCTCCGCGACCCGCGAGGAGCTGTCGTCGGAGTTCGGCCAATATGGCGGTTACACGCGCTTACACGGTGCCTTAGCCAGCACTGCCGTCTGTCTCGCGGACGGTTCCAGCGACGCCGACGCGAGGCGCCGCGATGCGAAGCAACCCGGCGCGGACGCTTCTCCGCAGACCGCCACCGCCGCCACCGCCACCGCCGACGCCGACGCTGACTCCGCCAACGTCGTAGAACGCCGACGCCAACGCGGACGAGCCATCGGCCGGTGTACAAGCGTTGCAACGAAGCTAATGCTTGTGATCCTGCATGCGAATGACCCGACAGTGTTCGCAATCCTTCGTTATAATCACAGGTAACGTTTAATACGACTATAACGTATCGCATTGTACAACGATTGTGCGAATGATTGCGAGACGGAAAAGTCGCGCACCTCCGGTGGTTTTGCAAAATGGGGTAATACCGAAAGATGTGATTAAGACGAAGACGTGCAAATTCGACAGCATAATGCAACGCTAATGCCGATAAATGCCGATGAGAGTTTTGACAAAAAATACGATAACGATGAATCTCAAAAATGACAGTACATTTATTCGAGAAGCTCACCAGACATCACTCGATCTTAAATAACGTCCCACGCGAATTCTTTCGCTGATATTTTTCGGGCTTAATGTCAAGCTCTCGCACTGGCTCCCACCGGCCGTAAACAAATGTTCTTTTAGTTAATCTAACGTGGCACTGATGTAATCGAGAAACGTAATTCTATTCTGAAATAAGAGAAAAACTTCGCGATTCTTCATTTTGCATAATTTATTGGCACGTCAGCGGAATTTGCATCATTGTTTCAGGTAATTCCGAGGATGGAAAAGCTGCAAATTCGTGAATCACGATGGATGGCTGAGGGTTGAAGCTACGAATAATTTCGACGAACCTTAACGAATTTTCGCTCTACGAATGTCCATGTATAAACACAGCTAATAATAAACTATAATAAACGTCTAATAATAAAAGTACTAGGGGAATTATATGAAAGCGAGAGTGAAGCGCGATTGCGGAAACAACAGTCACGTTCTCACGAAATAAAGCTACTCGTTCGCGATTCCAGATATCGTCCCGAAGGAGAAGTGACGCGAACAAATAAATGAGCACGGACGTTTACGCGGGAATCACCGGTGCCGCGTCTGGATTTTTATGTAAATCTCGTTGTATATCTCGGAAATATTTTGTTTTTCCCAGCAAATCTCATTCCCCTCTCCCTTGCCTCTTCTCGGCGTATCTCGCGCATCGTTTTAGCGGCTTTTAAGTTAAGTAGTTCCGCGTCTGGCGCGAGAACGGAAATTTCTCTCGCGCAAAAGTGGTACCATCTCCTCCTTCCGTCCGCAGCCGCGGATCGATCGCGCGCGGCCGTGGGAATACAGACACCATCATCCCTCCGTCAGTTTTTTCCTCTTCGCGTCTACGTAAAGAAGACGCGACGCGACGGGACGCGAGACGACGCGAACGTAAGGGAATGTCTGAACGCCGAGGATCAATACGCCGTCGTCGACCCGATGCATTCGCTGCTCCTAAATCGCGACTCGGATGCAGTGAGTGCCGCGCAAACGGGTCTTCTCTCTCTCTCCCACGTTCATGACGCGGTGCGGCCTCCGGCTGGACGATAACGAAGCGTTGGAAGTTAATTTCGGAGCGCGTCATGGAACGTTACACATGGTAACGCGTCGGGCAAAATGTAAATGACGCTTGCCAGCGGGTGCCGTTGAAGGCCCTCTACTCGGTAGGGAATCCATCGAGAATGCCGACTAGAACCCGGACTCGGCTCGAATGGAAACAGTCGGTCCGACCATTTGCTTGCTTATCGGCCGTGGCGGCCGTCTGATGGTAGCTATAAAAGGCTTGCACGATACTTCCCAGTTAGCATCATCTTGCTTCGACGTTTTCGTAATACTTTATGATCCCTAATCAGGACTGATATAACGGGAGAAAGTGCGTACACGTCACACGTGTGACGCGTTACAGTCTCATAATTTAGCCGGGGTTGTGTGCGAAAATGTTACAAGAACACACCGCAGCGATTAAGTCGTTTCCGCTTGTACTCGCCACGTGAGCACGACGAAAGAATCGATTAGCAATATCATCTTCCCTACAATTCAAGCTTAACGTCTGATCAATAACGAACGCCGGTATTAGGAATGGTAAGTTGATAAATCGTATTGATAACGGTAAGTAGATTGGATTGAGGAAGCAGTGATATTTCGCAAATCGCACATTGGAGTGAAATATGGAGATATAGTAGACGGAAATATAGTAGACGAGACGAGAAAAGAATGAATTTTTCACCGACAACCATTTTCATTCTACGACAAATTTGCTGTCTTAAAATGTGAGTGTAGTCCTTTTGACCTGCAAAATTCGCGTTCACGTATACTGAGAATAAAGAAGCAACAATGCCGTGACGAAAGGTACTCTCCCTGGCCTTCCTCAGGCAAGCAGGCCTGAATTTCTAGACCTTTCCGTTGAGAGCTCCCCCAAAAAGGGATCTAGAAGGTCTTCCCAGAGTGTTCCCCCACTATCCCCTTCCCCCCCCGCCCAATGCGCCCTCCAAGCTCTAGCTTGGGCTGCGTTGGACACAAACCTACAGACAAACCTGGCACAGGGAGGCAGGGAAGTGCCAGGCTTGACGAAGATATGTGTATTAGTGTGTTCGTATATGTAAGGTAGAGTGTGTTGCATCCACACCGCAAGCAGACCCATCGTCACTGACATTGTATGTGTGGTGGGGTAAAGGGGGGAAAGGAGGGAGGAGGAGGGAACAGGCTCGACTGCTCCCCCTAATACTGCAGGATTGAATGGGCGAGGAGGGTGGTATTGGGTTCCCTCACCCCACTCCCACCACCCACACGCCTCTGCTCCCAACCCAGCACAGCCACCCACTTCTGTCCGCCTGCCACCCCGCCTGCCCACCCACTTGCCACCCGACTGCCGTCGAGGAAACAACCTGCAACCGAACCAGCATAACGTTTTCTCGAGCAACGATTTTCATACTTGGTCTGCGACGTCTTCGCGCTCAACGTGAAAATGTAAGTAATTTTACTCTCATCCCCACGGATCTTCCCATTCCTTCGCTCGAAGCATCCCTTTGGTTCCCACTGTTGTGCTGCCTACCCTGGTGCGCCTCTACTACGTGCAGTCTTTCTCGGTATCTTGTCGTAAACGTATCTCTCGCCAGATGTGCGTCACGTTCTTCCCGTGTAACATCCGTGACAAAATAGTTATTTCGCGAAATAGGGTGGAAAAGGAGCAAGCGGGTGGATCGAATGGAAGCGAAAGAAGCAGAGGGAAAAGACGCGTAACGCCGGTGTGATGATCGGCGCGAACAAGAGCGAGAGGTGAGGCCTTCGCGGCAGTATTGTGTATATCGCGAATAGGCCGTGTGAATACCTATCGAGACGCGCAGAGTATGCGGTGTATGTGCGACGTCCTCGACGATGTGTTGGTTCGTATTCGATGTGTGCGATAGGTAGAGAGAAGAAGATAGATAGATAGAGAGAGAGGAAGAAAGAGAGAGATGGAGAGAGTGTGTGTACACTACGGGAGAGCGCGCGTGTGCCGATGGCGCTCGAGAGCGGGCGCTCGCGATACTCCGTGGTATCGGATTCGATGGCGAGCACGATGACGATGTCGCGGGTGCGCGTGGTCGATAGACCGGCTGTGTTACTGCGGTCTTCACCGTGGCCCTTTTCGCGAAGTGTGCACGCGTACGCAATGGCGAGGCGACGGCGACGGCGACAGCGATGGTAACGATGGCGATGACGCTGACGCTGGCAACGGTGATGGTTTCACTCGCTCTCCTCCATTACGTGAAGCAGCGGCCGAAAGGAAGGACGAGAGAACGAAATGAGGAGAGAAGATTTTTCGTCTGGACGCACGACGTGTACACGTGTATACAAACATGTCTCGTGTACGTATAGGGTTATACGAACGTACACACGTGGACGCGGAGATCTGCTTGGCGTCCTTGGTTAGCCGACAATAATTTCCGGATGAATTTAAATGGCGCACTGGGCGCTCTCTCTCTCTCTCTCTCTCTCTCGCGCGCGCTCTCTTTCTTTCTCTCTCCCCTCTTCTCTCTCTCTCTCTCTCTCTCTCTCTCTCCTTTCTCTCTCATTCTCTCTGAATCACTTTACCGATCACTCTTATCCTTTCTCTCTCTCTTTCTCTCTCTTTTTCTCTCTTTCACTCATTCTCTCTTCTCGGTCTTCCTTTCTCTCAGGATTGTCTCTGCCTTTATTTTGACCAGCCATGTGCTCGCCTTCCTTGGCTACTCCCTCTCTCTTTCCTTCGAGATCTTTCTTTCTACGATAACAGAGGTTCTCAATCCAGGTAGAAAAACGAAGTTATATCGCCCGACTCTAAACACCCTGTACGCTCCACCATCTGTCGTTTGTATGGAACGTGCCCTCGATCGGTGTCGGAGGGGAATATTGATTTATTCTTCACGGTAACCCCTTCCACGCACTGCACGTTCTTGCTTCCCCTCCGTATGTACGTGCACACCCGTTCTGATACGTATAGTCGTGTGTACACGCACACATGCCATGGTGTTACCAGCAGGGTTGCTCGTCTCCCCCACCCTTTCGCTCAAGCGGCAATCGTGGCGATCAATACACACTCGCTCCTTCCTCATTCCGGATGCTGTCGCTACCCCTGTTGAACGCGGCAACAAATTCTTGCATGTATTACCCGATCAAAATCAATTAGAATGCCGAAGTGACAAAAGTCCGTTTTAGAATAAAAATTAATCATATCAATTGACAATCGGTAGGTAGATATTTATCACAAATAATAAAAGGTTACTCATAAAAGCACTTTTAAAGCTTAGAATGAAGCATATAAGAAAGAATGAAGAATGAAGAAAATCAAAATAAAAAATAAAATTTAGAATAAAATAAAATTTAAAAATTTAGAGTAAACACAGATGCAAAAAGATAATCTATAAAAATTATTTTTAGTATATATAGATAAAATAATACTGTTGTGTTCTTTGAAACATTAGTCGATTTGCAAGTTGATCTTACATTAATCACTTTGATGTTTAAAAATCTAATATATGAATGTATGGTGAGTGTCGCGTTAGAATGAACCATTGAGAAAATTTCATAGTACGCTATTGCTTTATATTCTGTCTATTTCAAGTCTAATCTTGCGAAGCTTCGAAAAAGTCGTTAACGCTTACTTTATAAAGTTTCACATTCCCTTTCTCCCTTCACGTATCATATTTTTTTCGCACATTCATTCTCCCCTAAACACATTTCTGGAAATATGAACATATTCATACTTCATATATACATATTAATATATATGATGATAAATCATGGTCGTATATGGTGGTTGCATACGAAACTGACTATTGATAGTATAACTTTTTCTTATCATTCTTTTCGTGAAATTGAAGTGCGACAGTACGATTATCATGATCATAACTATCACGTATTACAAATTCATCGTGTGAATCATAAAGATTTTGTCGTGATAGATCGAGAAAGAGATATAATATAAATATATTATTTTCCTCGATCTCTTAAATTATCAATTTCCTCAGTTTTATTTCGGAACACATTTCCCTTTTCACTCCATTTTATGGCAAGGGGTGATATTGCGGTTGATACTGATAGGGGATATATTGCGGTTGATACTGAGAATGCACAAAGAAATGGATCATTTTCCTTACTATTAAATTACCATTAAATTCTCATTTTCACTTGAAATAGTTAAAATGTACGAATGACAATTCTATGATATCGCGGTGAAAACATTGTTGTGTGTGTGTTTACATTTTTTTTTTAGTAAACTAAATAGTTTATAGAATAAACATTATTTCTGATGTAGATTTTTTAAATCTAAAGAGAAAACGAGAAAGAATGTTGACGCATGTTAAAATGTGGAAAATTTTCACGCAGAACAAATAACGTTCAAACGGTACATTGTAGGGATACTTTCCTTTTTCAGTGTAAACCTTGACGACACAAAGCACGCAGGTAGACGGATTACCCATTGATGAAAAGAAAAGATTTATTATTCAAGAATAGCTGGTAACCGTGTTTTCAACTTTGAAAAATGGAGGGTGGAATTAGTAGGTTGGATTGCTATGAGGATATGTTCAAAGAAATTACGAGAAAACTTTACGGCGAAGATCCCGATCATAGAAGTATGTACAAGCATTTTACTTGAAACTTGAATTTTACTTACAAGCATATTTATTTGAAAATAACAATACGATCTTTTACCCTACGTAGGAAGTCGACAGAAGGCTCTTTTGTGAAATTATTTATCTCTGAGCTGTAAATAAAAAAGAAATATTTCTCTTTTCCAATTTTGCTATATAGTTCATCACAATAACTTTTTTGTTAATATTTTTATTTGATATTTTATTTAATACTTAACATTCTGTTTAGGACTAAATTTTAAAATTATTGCAATCAGTTTTTAGACATTTTTATATATTTATTTTTTCAAATATACACATATTGTATTCCGTTGCAATAGTTGTGCTTCGTATACGTACACATTTTGATGCAATTTATTATTTAAACAAAGTTACTACTGACTTTAAAATGAATTTATTATTTAAATTATTTATTTAACGTTAACCATGTTCGACAATTAATGAAATTCCGTGTAGAGATAGTAAGTCGGTTAAACGACTTTTCCAGATTGAATTCATTTGATGTGACTTGTTGCAATTTTGTCGATGTAGCGTCAAGCGTACAAAACGAGTTCGAGACATCAGTTTCGTATAAAAATGACGAAGATACCGGGAATGGAACTGATGGTAGTGACGACGGAAATTGGACGTGCGAAGAGGAGCCGCTCAAGGGTACAGATGGAAGCCGAATTGCAGCTTACCATGCTAGCAAAGCAACGTGGCGATGCTACGAGTGCGGTAAGTTTAAATTTGAAGCATAAACATTAACGATCATATACAATTACGATCATACTATTCTGAGAGATCTAATGCTACGAAAAACAAAACATTTATAATTCGTTAACTCTATGGTATAATTATTGTTTGTTACTACAACATAAAATGCTCTACGAAAACTCAGTTGAACTGATCGCCAAGTTTTTTTTTATATAGGTGAGATAATGGGAGGAGGCCCACGAGAGGCTGCTGAACATTTTATGGAACTCCATTCGACACGAATTCTAGCTGACGACAATCGGCAAAGACACCATTCTCCCCGTAAAGATTATTTGCATGCGGAACTAAAAGTGGACGACGTAGTGACGTACTTAGAAAGGTTGAGGGAAAGAGCTGAGCGGTCTGCTCCTCCCACTCGTAGAACACAAGAGACGCAAACTCTTCCGGCAACTCTTCTGCCCATGACCTCAACTTTTTTGTTACAAGAATTACCTTCTACCTCACAAACTCAGCACCTTCATCAGGTACGTGGGATCGTAACATCTTCAGTCCCAATGGATACTTTAGTGCGTGAAGACCATGCTTGCTCTAGCTCTAACCTTATAACTCGTTAATTCTTTAACAATCATGTGATATTTTCATGATATTTTTCGACTAATTTTTTACGAGTGTAAATTGACATAGTGAAAAAATAATACTATAAAATGTCGCAGACTACTCCACCACCTTCAACTTCGACACCATCGACATCCGTGGCGGTAAAACGTTACAACTGCAAATACTGCCCATACGGTACTGATAGACGCGATCTTTTCGTGCGTCACGAGAATATACATCGGGAACAGAAGCCATTTTTTTGTTACGAGTGCAACAAGCCTTTTAATCGTGCTGACCACGTGAAAAAACATTTTACTCGTATGCATCGTGAAAGCAATTACGATGTCTCGCGAATAAGAAGACCACCGGAGCCGAAATCAATGTCGCAAGACCCGACCGAAGCACCGGGGCCTAGTAACAGCGTGAATAGTCAACAACAGCAACAACAGCAACATGTCAGTTATCAAACTTTCACCGGCAACAGGGAATATCAAATGCAACCAACTCCTGGCACGAGCAACGGTGCCGGAATTTATCAAGCGTCGACCATGCAAAACATGCCGAATATCACTAGTGCTATTTCGCCGCCCGAGGCGAGTACAAGTAGAAGAGGACAAAGCAGCGGATGTCACAGCAGAAGCCATACAAAGAGTAGTTCGAAGAATACGGGCGAACGAAGGTATGTGTCGCGGTTGTTGTTGACGATGTCGCCTGAGAGGTTAATGCTGCTGATGTAGAGGAATAACGTTCAAAATAAGACAAAAAACATTAGACAAAAAGATAATAAGAAACAATTACCTTCGACATTTTCACTAAAGAAAAGTTGTTCCAAGTTACCCGAAGAATTTATTATTACAAAATAATACGGTAGAAATGGAACAACTTGTATAAATTCAATTTTTCATTACGTTGTAATGAAAAATTATAATTGCTTAGTCAATCTGTAGCGCTGTGTGTACATGTGGCATGTTGTTACCATATTGTTATAATTACGATGGTCAACATGTTTTAAAATGTGACTGCAGTATTGAAATGTTGTAGGTTTTCTTGTCAGTTTTGCCCATGGACAGGGGTAGACAATTGGTGTTTGAAAAGGCATTTAAACACACATATAAAGCCCTATTCGTGTTCTTTATGCGACTACAAAGCAGCGCGCTCCGAAAGACTCTCGACGCATTTATCGAGAGTGCATGCTAAAAAACAATGCACGAAATGCGGGTTTTTGTGTGATACGGAAGAGGAACTACACGTACATCAGCTTCAAACGCATCGCATGAGTAATACATCGGCATCGGCTTCTCGGGTGACACCGCCAACAAATCGAGCCTCGATCCAAGAACCTTTACAGTGAGTTGACACTTTCTGGAGTTAACGACACTGAATCTCTCATCACGCGATATTATCGATGTTAAAAATACATGACATTAAAATTAAACCGAGAGGGATTTTATAACATTCGATTCGCATATTTCCCTAACGATAGAAATAATATCGCACACGATGCAAAATGTTTTATTGCCTCGGTCACGGTTAATTATTTACACGAGGATATATAATCAAATATATGAAATTTGTCCATGGGAATAACTGATAGTTCGAATGAATTGCAATATTATATAATTCCTTACGTTATATACTTGGAAAAATTCTAAATAGAATTCAGCGTCAGATACATAGAGATATTCTTTCCCTTTGTATGCGCTCTTATTATGACATTCGCAAAACTTTTAATTTTGTTAAACAAATTCCACATATATTTTCCTACGGAGTAGAAGCGAACACCAAACTTTAAGATTCAATCTTTTCACAGCAATTCGATGTGTTCCTACTTTCTCACGAATAACTTACACGGTTATTCATCGTTTATTACTGAATTTATAGCCCCCCTGTTGGAGGTCGTGCGCCACCTGGGCCACCCGTTTTCCCGCCTCCGCAACAACCAATAGTGCAACCTTCTTCCTCTGCAGTGGTACCGTCGACAAGTACTCTTCTCGGGTAAGCATCATAACATTTACAGCTGCTGCACGTGATGCTTTTGTCACTTTGTTCGGTCAAGTGCTATATTTGGTTGCATAACTTGTTTTCGTTTCTCTCGGTTACCATTAAATCGCGCACCAGTCGCGTGGTATTAAACCGTGAGATCTCTTGAAATTTTATGTTTGTCCATTTCGGTTAATGTCGGCACGCATAACGATGGGTTACGAATTTGTGCGTTAACTGTTCATTACTATCTATCGAACGATATATTAGGCGGCGATATAATGCTGCGATCACGATTCCGAGTATCGATCGTAACCCGCCGATGATGCGTCCAACGACTCGTTGCGTCGTTACCCACTCTTCCTCCTGTGTCTTGTGTTACGTTTTCGCGTCATTTTTTAATAATTTTTTTCGTCACAAAGCCTAAACCTCCGCCGATCGAGTCCTCTCGAGGCGCCGATCGTGTAGTCACCATGTGCACGCTTTGTTTGCTTTCGGTGTAGTAGACTATGCGCGCGACGTCAGTCGTATATGCGCGCTGTTGTTGCTGGATGTGTATCCTTATCTAGTTACACACCCTTTCCTTCACGTCGTACCACGACGGACGCTCATACGTTGGTAGAAAAATGACGCGAACGTAACTTATGGAACAGTGCCGCGGTGGTTGCAGCCACGAGATGGTAAAGTCGCCTGCAACTGCAACGACTATGGCATACCCCACGGAGGAGGAGAAGCGGTCGTACTGTCGCGCTGGCGACGTCAACGGTGACGGCGACGCCAAGCACGACGACGTTGACCACGCTGACGACGACGACAATGACGACGACAACGACGACGACGATAGTGACGGCGTCGTCCGAAGCAATGGTAACCGCGAGGAACGCAGTCGTGACTTCGGCGCGTGTCACGTTTGCAGTTTCAAGAGTGATAGGGACTTTGAATTATGTAGCGATCACAGTAATAGATGTATTAAGGACGACGTTATTGATGTGTCCAACAGGAATAGCCTAATGCTACGCCTACTTGGTATCGACATAAGTGACCGCACGATACCTATACATATAAATATCAACATGCAAAAACCACAAAGTCAAGAACAGGCGCCAGAAAAGCAAGATCTCCACCAAGTATCAGATCCGAAAGGAATTCCACTCAATACCGAAATACTACACGCCGCTTTAATCAGACGTGTACATGGGCAAGAACAACAGTGCCGTGTCAATGATTTAGAGGACGAAGGAAGTAATTATACTCCACGAAGAAGGAAGCAATTATACCCGCAAAAAGTGCATTTCGATGAGCTGTTGGAGTCAGAGGAATCAGATGAAGATTTTAGTTGGATGTTTTTACCCAATCAATTACCCGATCAATCGCCCGATCAGTTGCCCGATCAATTGCCCGATCAATCGCCCGATCAATCGCCCGATCAATCGCCCGATCAATCGCCCTCGGCTACCAAAGAAGACGCAACGATGCAGGTAAAAATAAAAAACAACAATGTACAATCGGGTAAAGTATCACCAAGGTTGTTCATGTGTATTCTGTGCCCGAGGCTTAGTACGGCCGGGCGAGGTACAGTCAACGAGGGACATAGATCATATCAAACCCGAACTTCGTTGTTATTACATGTAAGCGATCGAACTGAAGAAATACCATCTTGACAATTAAGAATCATAAAAGAAAGAGAGAAAGCGTATCGGAGCGACAGCCTGGATAGCTTAATTGGTAGAGCAATCGCCCGGCAAGCAAAAGATCCCGGATTTAATTCCCGGTCCAGCAACCTCGTGTTCCCGATACATTTTCTCTCCGACTTTTATAGATTTCAGAAGTATGATCGTGTTCATGTTTCCTCGGAAAGATTCGGATTAGCTATTCGGTTTCATATGTGCGGGTGTTTGAATTTAAAGTCATATTATGTGTGTAACTGGAGCTGTATGCGTCCGTCAAGTTGGGTGGCTGGTGTACACGTTTAATGTTAGTGTAGTAGCAACCTCGTGCTCCCGGTATATTTTCTCTCTGACTCTTATATCTTCGTATTCACGGGTGGACATGCTCGCTAATTTCGTCTGTTTATTAGATGACTTGCGCGTTGCGCAACTTCGACGTTGATTTTCGTTGATCCGAAAATGGATTACGTCTGGAATCTGCGCAAAATGTTTATATTTGTGGAGAAAGATTATAATATACATCGATATTTCTCCGTTTCTTCGTTGTGTAACATGTTCGCTATCTATACGTACTATCTCTTACGAGAGAGACCAACGTAATATGTGTGACAGCGATTATTTTTCTTTTCATGTCCATATAAACAAACTAATTTGTTTTACACACATGACAAAAAAATTATACAGAGTGAGCTATAGGGAGAGTTCCCCAAATGAACCGTGATAGCGAACATGATAAGTCAGTAACACACGTAACTTAGTACAAAGTACAAATACCGATTATATTTATTATTTTAATTTTGCTATATTTTTTTAATGTCGTGATGGAATTCATATCTTTTTATAATTGGAATCAGATATTATAAGATTTAAATGATACAATCTGACGCTGGCAGTATGAAAAACAAAAAGTGTGTGGCTCAAAAAATGAACAACATATAACAGCATACAGAGTAAAGAGATGTGCAATGGAAGTAAAAGTAAGGATCAGAAAAGTCCTGTGAAATACATCGATATTCTGATATATTTAAATCTCTCGATTGGTTGGCTTCAAATTGCCGTGTTCCTCGTATAAACTCTATCGTAATAGGAATGCGTAGCTAAATTTGTGTTTGTCGAGACGAGAATCGCACGTGACAGAAAAGCACGAGATTTCGTGCCTTAAGCCCGTATCAAACTACCGACTAGACAGGCCGAACCGATTATCGAAGCGACCTCAATGTGATTAGTTCACTAAGAGTCGACAGTCGGGTCGACCTGTTCAATCAATAGTTTGATACGGACTTTACTTGATGTAACATTTTAAAATATCGTTTAATGAACCACTAATATTAACGACAGACAAGTTTACGATGTGTCAGAAAAATACGCAAATAAATAGTATAATTTCTACACAAATAACTATTATATATTATATTAAAACGTAATTAACTTCTCGAATGCGCGAGCCAAGAATAATATAACTGTTTGCATTCTGATTACGATAAAGTTTAGGAAATATGCCATTTTTTTCGATTAATTTACTCTCCACAGAATAGGAACAATTTGCCGAGCGTCAGGCACAAGTATTTCAAATACCGAGGATCGAATTAGATTTTTGCTATTTATATATTGGACCAATCAAAACACTTGACCTAATTGGTCAATTAATCATCATCATCACTTAATCATTTCTTCACAGTGAATTTATTTTATCTTATGTTGTTGTTTTTATTTAGAGGAAATTTTCACTTCACGAAAATCTTTTTATTTTATCAAACAAAAAAAAATTAAGAGTCGCAATAAAAGACGTCACACATACAAGTCGAGATAATATCTTTAACATATAAAGTTATACCATTCTAAAGAGCTTTCCATAAGAAATTCATGTTATGTTCTAGAATGGTGTAGTTCATGTGTTAAGATTACTATATCGCTTGTGGACACATGTGTAATACAGATAACAATATTAAGTATAATGTCTATATACTATATACCGCTATAAAAATAACACTTTCACGGTGATTAATCACGATTGATGAATAATTAGTTGGTCTTGAACAACATGAATTCGGCCAAAAAAGATTGAACCGAATTCTCAAAACTTGAACTCAATAGCTTTTTCTTGTTATAATCTAAGATTGTTAACCTTTCTTCATTTTTTTTATTCGTTATTGTTTCATGTACTCTGACACGAAAAGTAACGAAAGGTTTTACAGAGAGAGATTTCAAAATACTTTCCCTAGAAGTTTTCATGGATCTATTAGATAAGATATTTGATCGAAGTGATTTTTCTTATCATGAGTATTCGGATAACATTTCAAGTCATCGGAATATATCGGATATTTTGTCAGAAAGGACAACTCAGTTTCGACAACAACACAAAAGGCTGCAGATTTTCGTTTTATCACGATAAGCCATTTTTATTATGTAAAATGCAAGATCCATAATTACTCGGGGAAATGTAAACAGAAGCTAGTCGGAAAGTCGAGTCCTAGTATTTCCGTGATCGAAATCGTGTATATTTCTAACTTCCAGAAGTAAGAGATGAGAGAAAAAAAAAGAGAGACAGAGAGAATGAGGGAGGGGGGAGGGGAGAGAGATGCCGAACTACGTACGAATGAAATAAATGTGACTCTTTAATTGAAAGTACTTTAACGTAACATAGGAGGACATGTGAATACATTTTTTCGCAGCGGCCTGCTCAACCGCTTTTGAGCATAAGATATCAATCGGATTTAAAGTGATTGTAGATGTTGCATAAAATACAGGATCCTAAAATTGATCACTTTATTAATATTGTTAATTAATTTTTTCAAAACAAATTTTAAACCGTTATTATTTACATTAAATTAAAAATTTTACGATTATTTATTAATTATATTAATTATAGTTGAAGTTTCACTCGAAATTTACGATAATTTCTTGATGTATATTATTTTTTACTTTCTATAAAATTGTTGGCTTTTCGGCATAAACTTTATTAAAAAAAAAAAAATTACAGAGAACCAAATCTAATTAAATCCTAAAAGCCCGGAGTTCAATTAAAATCGCGTTTCCTGAAGTTAAACAGAGATATTTCCTTATCTCTTTCGCGAGAGTCTTGGAGTATATATTTATTCGTTTTAAATATTCATAGGTCCTTTATAGTCAGTGCAAAAAATATTGAAATTAAAAATATATATACAACTACTTAAAATGAAGTGATTGATTTTAAGGCATTTTAAGACTTACGGTATGACCTTTGTGGTTGCGAAAAACACACTACGACGATATTTTTAGACGAGATGGACAGACTGCAGCGACAATGGGTCAATAATCGATGTCTAATCGAATTCGTCTTTTTCAATCTTTTCGTCCATCTAATTCTACGCATATTTTCTCTCTTTTTTCTTAAAGACAATGATGATGTCGTTAATACTTCGGAGGGGTCTCATAATGTAAGCCTTCCGGAAGATATGCTTGACTATACGTGATTTTTATATAACGCGTTTGTACAAAAAACGTTTTCTTGTTTACGTTATCACGTGAAATATATTATATCATGAAACATGAATAAAGGAAAAGTTGCAGACTTGTAGAAGGATCTCGTTGCAGACCTAAATGTTTGCACTTTTCTATATTTTCTTCTAAATCACATTTTTACTCCTATATAGTCATGTATAATCATAATCAATTCTCCAATATAATCCTATTCCCCATATATAATTCCAATATGTGCTTATATATAGTCAGTAAATAAAAAGTTGCAAAACTTTTACCTCAATGAGTTTCATAACATGTACAATAGGAGAGATAGAGAAAAAATTTGTTTTTTTTTTTATAAGTATCAGAAGATACATTTTTTATTGAATACGGGATACGTTGCGGAACTTGTCAAAGTAAAAATGTCGCAACTTTTTATTTACTGACAGTAACTTTACTCGATTTTTCAATCACCAATTTCAAATTCTTACGCAGATAAGCATGAAAAGAAAGAAATCATCAGAAGGAAAAAAGAATGGAGCGAAAAAGTCTAAACCATCAAATCTAGAGGAGTAGTGCGAGAAGTGGAAAAGAGAGAGGAGGAATACGCGACAAGGAATGACGACTACGAAGTTAAACCGAAGCTCACATTCTCTCATACATGGACATAAGGATGAACGGAGCGAAAAGTGTGATTATAGACAAGGGGTTGTGAAGCTTAAGGGGCAAGAAGGGATACATCATCGCGGCCATGTTGGTACAGGAGTTTTGTATCTATTTTCACTGTACAAAAACAGTGACCATCTTGGTACATCAACTCCATTACAATAAAATACAATCATTCCCCTAACCTCTTGGGCTTCAGCCCCGCGACAATTCGCTATGTCCATGTATTCTTACGTTCATGTTCTCATATGTGAAGCTTATACTGGCTATTGGTAATGAAAATTTCTGCAATGAAATGGTTAAAAGATATTACCCTATTGAAACGGTTGTTATTACTGGCTGTTGTTGTTAGAATAACACAACCAACGATAGTCGGTTACTTTTATAAATTTTTAAAGCTTAAACCAAAGGATTAATATTACTATGTTAACTCAAAGAGGATACCATACTTGAAAACTTTAGCGAAAAATATTGATTTCTTTTTGTAATGTTTACGGAATATACACATAATTACAAGTGCTTTTGCATCAAAATGTGTATGAAAAAATGATACAAAATATAAATTATATTTCTCGCTAAACATGCCAAACAAAGCAGCACATATTTTTACTTAAGATCTATATATGCAAAAACTTTCGAAAAAAAAGAATGGCATGATCGTGTCCATGTTTATTTGAAATGACGTTTTGTCGAGTACCTCTACATTATCGACATTTCTAGAATCCGTTTTTGGCATTCCCCTAAGGCATCCCCCTAAGGAGAGTTAATCAATAGTAAGATTATAATTATTATTATATTATCATTATTATATCACAATATTTTTATCATTATATATTATGTTATAACATGTTATTATTATTATTACCAGTAAGTAATTTGCGTTTTACATGTGCCTTCCAAATCTTTTCCTTATATATGTAAACCTAAAGTCTTCATGTATCTCTATCTTTCATGTTATTCATTTTTATTAGTCGGTAATAATATTATCTGCTGACTAATTTTTCACTTTCACTGTTTCTACTTTTCTTTTCATTGTTTCTTATATATTTTTCTACTTTTTACTACTATTTACTATATATTACTTTTCTTAGTCGGTAATAATATTCATTTTTATTAGTCGGTAATAATATTATCTGCTGACTAATTTTTCACTTTCACTGTTTCTACTTTTCTTTTCATTGTTTCTTATATATTTTTCTACTTTTTACTACTATTTACTATATATTACTTTTCTTAGTCGGTAATAATATTCATTTTTATTAGTCGGTAATAATATTATCTGCTGACTAATTTTTCACTTTCACTGTTTCTACTTTTCTTTTCATTGTTTCTTATATATTTTTCTACTTTTTACTACTATTTACTATATACTACTTTTCGTATTGCGCGCGCAACGATAAATTTTTTATAAAATTATAAATACATATATACACAACCGTTTTCTTATGGTGCAATAACATCATGCATCAATAGGATTAAGTAGGATTAAGTAGGATTAAGAAAATAAATTTTCTATTGTATTCTATTTTGTTCACCTTCCTTTTCTTCGTTTGTAAAATAAAATCACGATTTTAATCGTTTTCTTTTTAATATTTTGTTATTTTCGATATGAGACCTTAGGCGTTTTATAATTTTTTTATTTAAGAGATTATTATTATTACTTTACTATTAGATTAATATGTACATATAGTACCGATGATAAAAATATTTATTAAAAATAATTATATGGATATATTATCTAAATAATTATACTTGATAAATATTTTTATCAATGATTTCAAACTTGTGACCAGTATTTTAGTAGATGTAGTTTATAAGTTATTTAATTTATAAGTTTTGGAATTATAAGATAGGGCATATAAAGTGTATTACGGAGTCGCGAGATTGCTACAAATGTAATACCAAATGTAATACGAGTTATTCCTGCATTAATATTTTATTTGCATCGGAACTTATTTAATATTCTTTATCGCGTACGCGCTACACGATAAGCGGCTGTTTTTTATGAAAAATAATCTCGCCGTTGAATTATCCTAACGAACCTTCGTTCAGTAACGTAAAACCTTGGAAGCACGGCAGTACGAACGTCGATCGGATGTCTACGGTCGATAATTGGATGAAATCTGAGACCGTCCGACGCCACATGTTCCCCTTTTCGTTACCGAATAATATTACTCTGAAATTATCGATGAAGTAAGGTAAATCAATTCATCTAACAGTCCTAAAACGGGAGAAACTACATATACATCTTGTGTGCCTGATACAAGGTAAATATATCAAATTGTCTTGAAGGTAAAGCAGTCCCATCGTTATAAGTGTTTGCAAGCATTGTCGATAAAACTTATTTTCTCGCAACCCTCACGATCGATGACACGTAGATGTCTCGCGTTTCGCGATAAAATGACAATGTCAATTATACTGTCAGATACAGCGGCTGATATAACTCGCCGATGTCAATAAATGTCGATTTCACGAATATACAACATATACGATTAAACAATAAAATATAGTAAGCTCGAGAGATATATATATAGAGAGAGAAAGAGTATACGTTTACATCTTATATAGATTATCTTAAAAAAGGAAAGAATTTCATCTAATATTTCATCTAATATTTTGCTTATATAGGAATATTTCAGGAAATAAATAAATAAATTTTTATTCTGATATTATAAGTAAAATGTTCCTTTGGAATATTACCATTTGAATATGCGTGTAAGCACGATAACGGCTTGCAATGAAATTTATGGAATATTAGTCAATGATGTCAATCAGTGATAAAAGCCTCCACTGATCAATTTTCATCTCGAGGATGTGTTCGGTATCTGAGAACTCCATAAAGGTCGATAACCAGGATGAAGTTGTGATGAGCACGAAGGATCGACCGAGAGATGTGAAAAAACCAACTTTGACGAGCGGGACTCCACGTCGACATGGTAGAAATCGCGTTCTATCGAGCCAGGCACACGAAGCGAGTTAATCGCCAGAGCAAATCAGGTTAAAAAAGTCACGTAAGCTCGCGTTCTGCTCGGATAACGTACACGAATATTCGGATCATTCGTTTTACGTGAAAGCTTTTTGACGATTCGTTGCGCGATCGATAGCAAGTACTTATTTAGTAACTTTCATTTTTAATAAAATGAATTTTAATTAAAAAAAAACGAATCACTATCTGAATGATATTATGTTTATCATTCTTTCTGATATTATACGATTCGATTCTTTAAATTATCAAGTAATATCTTTTAGATGATGTATGTATATGTGTCGCAATTAGAAACTTCGAAGGACGAGAGCCAAATAGATAATTTACTGCAACTTGTCATAATCATTCGTTTGCAATTATTCTATTAATATAAAACTGGATTATTAATATGTAGCACTATATTGAATCAACGGATATTGCAACTATGATTAATACAATGACTGCTACAATGATTAATACGAATGATATTGCAATTAAATGTTCCGTCACTATTAGATCGATTAATCTGATGAAATGTTGGGCGAAGTGCAGCATAATGACAATTTGAATCGAGAGAGAACGTATATATGTGGAGAGGGAGGGGAAAGGGAGAGAGGAAGGGAGAGAAGAGAGACAGGACGTTATTGTGGGTTTATGTGCTGTACATAGTATAGGTATCTTCATACTTTATAGCGTATACACATCCCTGTATACTTTATAACGTTCATTCAATCGGATTACAAGGTGGATATATCCGGAGTTAAGATATCGTCGAGGCTTTGTTTTATCGCGCAGTGACCCTGGACGTAGGACCCGATAAATAAATAAATAACTGCTTTCGCTCGCGCAGAAAGACTGAGGTCATATGCACTGGTGAGAAATAGTGAGACGTTTACATGACATGTTGAAATGTAAAAATAAAAAAAAACGTATGTCATATGCTGAACGTTACAGTTCCCGAGCCGCTGTACGTCGCAGCAATTAACCGTTTGTCTATTCACGGGATTAATAAAACGCTACCATGTAATTCACAATCTACGAAAATGATACGCGAAATAACAAATTTCTCTTTGAAATAATTCGTTTCCCTGGGTTAATTTCGTGAAGAATTCGAATACACAATTCCACGTACGTTACTCAACTCACTCGTGTTGAGTAATTTATCGTTTTCCCTACGAATTATTCAAGCACGAATAGAAGAAATGTGGAAAATCAATTAAACTTCAAGTATGCCGTGTTGGAGGGGAAAAAAAACAGTTAATTAGCGAGACACGGCAAAATTTTATCAAATTTTTGACATGAGGAAAAACAGATTGTAGTTTGGAAATAAACGGAATGTTGCAGAAAGTTTCATCGGTTTTTCAGTAACCCGATGCCGACAGATTATAACGCTTCGTCATTTTCGCTCTATAGGCGAACAAACATTTCAATTGAAAAATTTCAACCACAAATTCGCAGTCGCGTGTTATATATGTGCACAGATTTACACCGCTTTGATTGAAACAAATCCGTTTCACGATAAAACATTGGCAATTTACGTTATTTTCTCGCTTATTTTGCAATACGCACTTGTATAGGACGAAACATTAATCAATTAATAAACTTCCCGTTCATATCCCACCAATTTATTGTAATAGCCGACGGTAGGGCGGAAGATATCACGCCAGCCGAATACAACGTAATGCCCTTTATAGTCTTATGCGTTTGACCGATCGTTAAAGCTTCCGTTTCCGTACGTTTCGCTTAGACGATCGCCGTTCAGCGCGTTTTCAACATCGTGCTCAACATCGCGAAAACTGACCTACTTCAACTTTGAAGCGGACTCGGGTCACCAAGTATAACGAAGTTGCGCACCTTCGAGTGCATAATTAATCGCTTCCCGCCCAGCGAATAAAAGGCAGCCGAGTCACGAGAAGGCCCGCCTCTTTTTTTTCTCTCTTCCCGTGCTTCCTCACTTATTCTCTCTTTCTCTCCACTCGCCATGCTCGCGCGTCGCAATCCCGGCACGATACAACGACGCAGATTTTGCCGAGTGATACTTCGCGTTGCCCGCGGCAATCGATTATAGCAGTGATAAATAATTACCTCCGGCAATCACGCGATCGGCTCGAAACTCGCGCATGCCAACACGGCGGCTGAGTACGTTCAAGATTTCCGCAAGGGATTCCATGTGTTGGGGGCATGGAAGGGAGATTAATCGCAAAGCGTCTCTTGTCGCTCAAGTTTTTCACTTTTAATCTCGACAAACTTCACGTATTTCGCCTTGTACTTCGCCCAATCAAATCTCGCTCCTCCGCGTTGAGTGGTCGTTACGTGACCACAATTTTAACACAAATCCGCGTGAAAACGCTCGTTCTTTGGCCATCTTTCTTGCTCTTAGGATCGCGAATCACGCATTCGACCTTTGACGCGACGACGACGACGATGTTCTTCACGACAACGTCCCGCTTTTCCCAAATCGAATCTTGATAACACTTCATATAAAAGCAATCACGAACTTGATAAAGTGTCGGTGGTTCGAAGTTGCAAGTGGTGTACACGGCTCCACGTGTTATGCGTGCTCGTCAATTATTTCTCGAAAATTATGCAGGCGCGTTACGGTACACCGCGATAACCTCGTTGCGCTCGCGCGCTCTCCGCCTCGTCGCTATTTTACGCGAGAAGAAATTTGATCGCGCACGCGAGCGAACGCGTGTAAAGTTAACTTTATGTCGACGCGGCGTTATAGCGCAGCGCGATAGCTCTGCCGAGGTCGGATTTGTGGTTGCCGCGCGAGAATCGATTTTGTTCCCGTTGGAGAAGTCGCCCGTGTAATCAAATGATTAGATTTACATATTAGTGCTAATTTCATATTAATCTCGTAACACGCAGCGCACACCTATAGTGGCCGACGGTTCGGCAGTTTAGCGGCCGGCGAATTACGTCCACTATTTGAATCGGTTGCGCATAGCTCGTTAGCTCTCACACGTGCGTCTATGAGCTCGAGGTCGGTAAAGTTAATTCGTTATTAACATACCTCTCTGTTATTCCACTGACGAACTGGTATGCAATGATACGGAAACTGGTATGCAATGTGGCGGTTAATGTTGAAAAATCTCTATAGCAGCTATGAAATTGATCCGTCTATATGAGCTCTCTGGAATCGTTTTCTTTCTTTTAGAAATCTGTATTAATAAATTCGTCGTTTTGCGAAAAAGACGAATGACTCATCGACGATCAGTAAAAACGCTTCGATGAAAAGTTACGCTAGATAAAATTCCGAACAGTATATCGTTCCTATCAAAGATCCCTTTGCGCATAATAAAACACGAAACACACGCGCTCGTAGAACTAGGAATCTTCAGGAAGTTACGTGTTACAGCATCGAGCTTAAATTGCTCGTGAGACTAGTGTGACGTGCCCCCGAGCTTCGATCGGCGAATATATTATTACGAACTCGTTAGCCGCATCCTCGAAGTTAGCGAAGATCGTTCGGTCGTGATAGTGTCTTCTCGCGGAAATGGAATCCGTTATCTTTGATTTCTTAACTTTGATTTCGATTTTATAGGCGGCGGATAGAAATAACGGGATTATATTGGGCACAAAGGTGGCAATAAACTAATGTTTCTAAAGCTAGCAAGACTAAATCAGCAGAATCAAACAGGACCTATTACATTATTTAATATCCATTTTAGTAAAAAAATGTACTATCAAAAAAATTTTTATACCTCGTACCGTTTTGGAAAAAACAATGGCGCTATTAGCTTAATATTAGGCTATCATATAAAAAAGAAAAAAAAACAAGTGCATTAATAGAAAGATCCGAATTTATTATACTAAACTGTACTACCAAAAAATTCTAATTTTGTATTCATTTTTGTTAAAGTAATCCCCGATTGACCCCACTCTTATTTCAACGAGACAACAGGCACCTTTCCATCATTTATTCTTCCACTATTCTTTGCTCTTAATTGTCGTCGATTGACTTCCCATTCATTCCCACTAACTACCCCATCGCAAAATGAGCAAAAGAGAGAAGGAAAGAGAGAGAAAGATTATCTCACGAATTGATTTTCCTCGTGAGTATCTGCTCGTCGATCTATTCATCAATCGATAATTCGCGAGTCGAAATAATCAACGTTAGATGATGTATGCTTTTTCGCGGCCATGTAATCTTTCGTCACCGATCGACGTTATCATCCCTATAAATGGGAATGCGCGAATTCATTAGCACGGTCGTCCAAGTTCAGTGAAATCGCTTTTGAATTGGGCATTACGTTGGGTTTCAGGTATTGTCGAACTGATCAGTGCATGAGCTTCATTTAATGGTCGGCCAGGCGGCATAGTCGATCGCCCCGTCTCTTTTTTTGCGCTTCCGTCGAGCCTCTGCATCGCGCAAATGCTCCGTTGAATTGTAAATTAATTAATGTTTAATCCGCATAGCAATTTATCTCGTACGGTCTCGAAAATCGCCATGTGCTCTATCGCTGGATTATAAGAGAAATTGTGTGCGCATTCGCGCGCGTCGTTGAACTTTTCCGAAGTTTCGGCGTGGAGGACTCTTCTACGAGTCGCGTAACGTTTCGATTAATTCGCGTAATTAAGGATGGCAGAGATCTCGTCTCGAGTCAAAGAGGAAAGGTCCCCGGACGAGCTTTATGATAAGATCTTGCACTGAATGCTTGGATCTATGGGGTTTCGCGTTCTCGCTTAGATGACGAATAATTTACGAATCTGCGAATCGAATTACGAATTTACGAATCGCTGCGAGCGCTCGAGTATATTGCGACGAATCTTGCGCGCTTTGCGTAGCTCTTTCGAAAATTGTTTGCAAAAGTCCACTTCGTAAGTCTAATTATGCAGTTACGGCACGGAGAAACGCGATAATTTCCTTATAATCTTTTGTTTTCCTCGAGGAACAGAAAGAGAAGTACTCTTCTCAGGTTATCGGTTTTTGTGACATTTTCGTTGTCGTAATCGCGCAACCATCAAGACATGATTGTTCGAGGCTTGATGAGATATTACAATGCGACAAAAAGTCGCTGCTGCTTCACGTGAGTATGCAGAAAATATTTATCTTTAAAAATGAAAGTTGTTGAAGCTGGAATGTTAAACTAGCTCGTCGGAGATTAGCGTTTGCCGTGGATATTGACGAGCATGAAGCCCGATGCGACGATCGCATACAAGTGTTTTCGAATCTCAATTACTTCCCGCGACAGATCAGTTGCCGATTACCCGCGTAGCAGATTGCTTGACGTACAATCAATCGACGCGCAATTAATAACTCCAGCTTAATATTATCATGCGACGCTTTTAGCAGGTTTAAGTGTGCATTGTGGATAATTATCTCGAATAATTCCGCCGGCGTACGACGACTGCACTGAATCATCGTCATTGTGTGGTTTACAATCGCGTGGATATAACGACTACGTCCTAGTACAAAGCCCCAGGTTTTTTTATGGTGATGCCAGAGAATAAAACGTCACGCATACGTGCGCGCGCCTGGACGGCCATAGGGACGTAACAGAAACAACAATTATCGACGGCCACGGGTCCCCTTTGGCATCCGTTTCGGAAATGACGGTAACCATGTCTCGTTTCCTTCCTTCCTTCCTTCCTTCCTTCCTTCCTACCTTCGTGCCTCTCCGACTATCCGCACCTCATGTGCGGATCCATACCCAATCGATCGGCGATTAACGTCGACTGGCCATGCAAAAAGATTACGTATGCAACACGCAATTGTTTTATTTATCAAAGGGAGTATTTCTATCTTTTACGCAGGCACAAAAAATAAACGCGTCAGTTAAAAAAATACGTGTAGAAAAAATATGTAACAGAAAGAGAGGAGAGTAAGGGTGCGATGTGTGTGTAGGAAGGAAAAAATATCGAGAGAAATGGAAGATAATCCATGAATAAGAGGGAACAAGGTGAATGAGAGTTAATTATCTGCGTGGTGTGTGCGAATAAAATAATTCGCACGTTCACCGTGCGACCAATCAGAGCGTGAAAATATCATTTCAGGCGGATTGGTTTATTTAAGAGTTAAAACGCTTTGGCAGTTTTATGAATTTAAACATGGAAACTACGCGTTCGCTTCGCCGGGTAAGGGTAGAGCGGGATAAAGGTGAGGGAGAATTGATAGCGAATGCGATAATAAAGAATGGCGATTCGCTTCAGAGATGTAATAACTGTAATTATGATCCCGCAGCGTTATCATCTCCTACATCCGTTTTCCAAGTAGGATGGGGGGAGGAGGGAGGACGTTTACGGCCGCGCGTGACTTTGCTTCCTATCCTTTTATTGCGAATCGATTCATATAAATTCTCTTAAATCAGTACGTACGTGTCAGAATAAGTCCTTCCGCATACCAGGTTACACGGACAAAACGTGACGTTGAGATCAGAAAAAGTTTTCAAAGTGTCCATTTGAAAACGATACGAGGAAAATTAATGATATCTGATTATCATACAGAATGTATGTCCTGCAAATATCGGATATCTTTTCAGCCACGGTTTTCTCGACGAATTTCGAGTTGATCTCTCTTTCGTAATTTTATCGTCCATCTACCGTGACTTTAACACTTAAACTCGAAATTTTGTTAAGAGCTCTTCCTAAAGAATAGGCATGAGAAAGGAAGATCTTGTTTTCTCTTCAATTCTCAAAATTAGGACAATAGCTAATATTGTTTAGCGAGGAGCTAACGTTTAGCGTTTTATATTGAATCTATTCCTGTTTACATGGACCAACCGCACCTCTGAGCGATGAATGCAATAACCGAACCGTTCATAGCCGTTCAAAGCGAGAAAGTTGTAGCGAGTTCCAATCTAAACCGCCGAGATACACTCGAAATTGGTTGCACGGCTACTTTCAGCGTCAAACGGTGTTTTTGCTATTGCCGACGTTTACGAATTGCCTCGTATGTTTGACAAAACACGAAAGCGAACGAACCGAGTTATCGGCGAGCTCCTTTACGTGCGAAATACGCGGAACCGATTGACGATTAACAGCGGTCGAAGTAAAAAGATTATCGCACCGTTCGTGTCGGCTAACCCGTGCAGGTAGAGTAATGCGAGAAACCGAGGACGTCATCCGAACGCTCGTCCAGCTAGAAAATTACGGCGCCGCCGCTGCCGCCGTCGTCGTCGTCCGTCCGTTCGTTCGTTCGTTTGTTCAACTGCTCAGTTCAACCGTTCGTTCGTTCGTCCGCAACCTGGATTTATTCCGTGCAATTACCGCGATAAGGGTCCACCTTAATAATCGTTCGTTAATCGTCATCCGTCCGCTCCCGACCCTCACCGTTCCGTCATACTGGCTTGCAACTGCATACGCCACAGCGCATCGGGAAATGGAGAACTTTCTGTCTGAGCATACATTACCGACAATCTGGGAAATATATTAAGGACGTTACGAGCTCGGTTAACGCGATTTAAATTTACAACGGAGTTCAGCATGGTCTTTAAATAACCGCAACTGGTTGTCGAAATTAATGCCCGTTACGTGCAATCGTTGCTGACGAGCTGGAGCGCATCAGCATCGTGGCTGAGAATATCCGAAGCTAGAATGTTCATGTAAAAGTTTAGGTTCTATTTGAATTTTTATACTTGCTTTTTTAAACTATGTTACGAGATATTGAAGGGTCCAATGCAACAGGGGCATAACCCGCTTTCTTTAAAAAGATGCTGGAGCGAGCAACAAACTTGATAAGCGTCGATAACGTAGAGCGATCATCAAAAAGTAGAAAACGTTATCATCATTTACCGACAATATCGAATTTATGTACACATGGATACTAATGGAAGACGATCGTCAAATAGGCGCTAACATGATACCGCTATCATCTTTTCATAGATGTTATGCAAGTGTGTGTGCTATGTTGTCATTTCAATTTTCTTACACATAAACGTCACGTAAATGTGAATACCACATTGCCGATATTCGCATTCTCTCCAAAATAAGCTCTTGCTACTTTTCTTCAAACCGCTTGTATACTGGGTGCATCAAAGAAAGAGTTTTTAGAGAAGAGTGTTGTAAGCGCAAGCGTAGTTTGCGAAGAATTTTTTGAAAAATACGTTACATATTATTTAAGTTTTCAATATAATAAGCAACGATAATTTGAGGTATCATTTTTATTTCGCACTGACCAATGTTACACTTTATTTTCACACGTAATTTTATCATATAAATTGGAGCAGTCAGTACGCTGTAATTTTTATAAAATGAAATCAGTATCACGATAGTAATAGTTCCACATCGTTTTCATTCTTGAGACAGGAATGTCCTATTTCATTTATGCATGTACCTTTACTATACAAAAGAATTTGGTCAAGCTAACATAAAATAAAATAAAATTTGTTGGGAAATGTTGTTGACGTGATACCGAATACCTTTGCAAAACTATTGTCTCGCGCTGATTCGACAAATTAAAAATCCTTTTGCATGGTGAAAGTACGTGCGAAAATGAAGCGGGGCATCCACCAATATGAGACGAAAACGATAAGGAACAGTTACTATCACGACATCAAATCTTTCTGCAAAGTTTACTTCTTTCTACCTGCGTCGAATTAAAAACCCTTTTGCACGGTGAAAGTACGTGTGAAAATGAAACGGAGCATCCCACAATATGAGACGAAAATCATAAAAAATAGTTACTATCACGACATCGAACCTTTCTGCAAAGTTTACTTATTTCTACTTCCGTCGAGTGAAAATCCTTTTACATGGTGAAAGTACGTGCAAAAATAAAGCGGAACATCCCACGTGATCCGGGAGACGATGCAAAACGAAATAGTCAGATTTCATGTCATTTTCGAAAATACATTCTTGCGAACGCGAAAATTACTTAAAAAAACAATAAGATATTATCCCAGAATGTGCCTTAGATGCTAACATTATATGACCTAAATAACCTGCAGTAACATGACCGATTTTTGGCCAATGCGCGAGAATCCGATATTCCTATGACGCTAAGTTGGATCTAACGTTATGAACGTTATGAACGCGACTTTAGGCTATTAGAAAATTATTTTCAAGATTCTGAGCGTGTTACTGAGGGAGTAGAGTGAGATTAACGCATATTGTAATCCAAGATGCAAAGCGAAATATCCATACTTTACATCAATTTCGGAAATACACCTTTGCAAACACGAAAATTACTTTAAAAATTATAAAAAAATATTTCAGAATGTGTTCTAGATGCTAACACTATACGACATAAATAACTTAAATAACCTGCAGTAACCGACTTTTGGCTCATACACAGGGTAGACCCACTGCGCATGCGCGTAAATTCGAGTACATTGCTACGATGAATCTAACGTTATGGGAGCGACTTTAAGATATTGGTAAATTATTTTCAAGGTTCTGGGCGTGCTGCTGAGGGAGTGGAGTGACCCAAACACACATTGCTAAACAGAAGAGGATGCAGAATGAAATAAGCGCACCTGACGAAATTTTCGAAAATATATCTTTTCAAGCGCAAATGTGACTTTAAAAAACCCTAAAAAACTATCCCAGAATGCTAACGCTACATGATCTAACCTGCACTAACATGATCGACTTTCGGTCCATGCGCAGGATAGGCCCACTGCGCATGCACGAAAATTCGAATACACTGCTTCGATGGTTTTAACGTTATGGGTGCAACCTTGGGATGTTGGGGAATTATTTTCGAGATTCTGGGTGTGCTGCTGAGGGAGTGGACAAACACATATTCATCCAGGAGATGCAGAGCGAAATACGCACACTTCACGTTATTTTCGAAAATACACCTTTGCAAACGTGAAAATTTCTTTAAGAACCTTTAAAAAATTATTCCATGCTTAACTAATGGATTAATAAATTAGCGAAGACTCAACACACTTCGGTTCTAATCTCGACTTAATAATTTAGCGGAAACACAAAGCACATCTGTTTGAATCCCGGTTTAATAATTTAAGCGGAAACATAAAACACTTCGGTTGAATCTCGGCTTAGTAATTTAGTGGAGCCTCAAAACACATCGGGTCGAAACTCGGCTAAATGGTTCAGCGGAATCTCAAAACGTTCAGGTCCGAATCTTGGCTTAATAATTTTGCGGGAAATCGAAACATTTCGGTTAGTGACTCGGCTCAATAATTTAATTTGTTGTCTTTAATTTGTCGAAATTTAATTTGTCGTCTTGTCAAGAAAAAACGCGTATATATAAAAAAATTTCTCTGAAAAGATATTATGTCGTATATAATATGACATAAGTTATAAAGTATATTAATCAAATAGTATATATAGAACGTATATAAGGTATATATAAAACATATATAGAACATAAAAATAGCATATATAACATATACAGAGTATATAAATATTACACATTGAAATATACCAGTTTAAAATATTCATATCAAGAAACAACCCAACGAGAAGGAAGCCTGCCGAGTCGAAATTTCAATATTGTTATGCAAGAATGAGCCAATTAAAAAAATTATAAGACTTTATCAATGGATACTCCATTCACATCTTTTTAAACCAAACAAAATAACTCAAGCTTTATAGATGCTTGAAATGAATTAAGAAATAGTTTTTTTTTACCAGTTGCGTCTTTTTGCACATTTTTCTAAGGATTGAGCTAGTCAGTACTCTTAAAGAAATGGGAATGCTTGATTCATTGAATTATTGCGAGAATCTTAGAGCTAAATTCTTTGGTTGGATCATTTTTACGTAACTCCGGCGAATTGCAAATTCCAATTCTTACTTTACTTCCCGTCGAACCCAATGCGATTTACATCTACGTGCATGCAATCTACGTAAAATGACGCTTTGTGTCTACTATATGAGCGTCTAAATTGAGCGCTCACCATTGCGCGTCGTCCCACGGTGTCCAGGGTCCACCAGCCATCCTATCGCTGCATCTGATACTGCAATGATCCTCGCGTTCCACGTCGCCTGTAATTCACTCCCGACCGCGGTAATCTAACGGAGGTTTCACGAAAAATCCCGTCTCTTTTGGAGGATACACTCCAAGTTGTGAATTGCGTATAAAATATCACGAACTGCGTCTTCGAGGAAATGTCGGCCTTTAGGATAAACGATAAGTATGTGCGACAAATTCAGCAACGGTCCGATCTAGTTGTAGTGTATCGCTTTGATACACATGCGACGCGAATTGCTTACGAAGAAAATGGAATCAGCGAGCGAGGGAAACACGTGACGCAAATCAAAGGCCGATCTCGCGAAATCTTTCGAAGCACGGGCGAAGTAATTTGTGCGAAATCACGTATGACACGGAATATCCCTAATGCAACGTTTCGATACTGCAGCGTAGTAGGCTGCAATACAGTTCCGCAATATTTTTGCGGATAACAGCTCCGCAATACTCTTGTGAAGACACTTCCGCAATGTTTTTACGGATAACGACTCTACAATACTTTTGCGAAGATAATTCCGCAATATTTTTGCGGATAACAGCTCCGCAATACTCTTGTGAAGACACTTCCGCAATGTTTTTACGGATAACGACTCTACAATACTTTTGCGAAGATAATTCCGCAATATTTTTGCGGATAACAGCTCCGCAATACTCTTGTGAAGACACTTCCGCAATGTTTTTACGGATAACGACTCTACAATACTTTTGCGAAGATAATTCCGCAATATTTTTGCGGATAACAGCTCCGCAATACTCTTGTGAAGACACTTCCGCAATGTTTTTACGGATAACGACTCTACAATACTTTTGCGAAGATAATTCCGCAATATTTTTGCGGATAACAGCTCCGCAATACTCTTGTGAAGACACTTCCGCAATGTTTTTACGGATAACGACTCTACAATACTTTTGCGAAGATAATTCCGCAATATTTTTGCGGATAACAGCTCCGCAATACTCTTGTGAAGACACTTCCGCAATGTTTTTACGGATAACGACTCTACAATACTTTTGCGAAGATAATTCCGCAATATTTTTGCGGATAACAGCTCCGCAATACTTTTGCGAAGACACTTCCGCAAAGTTTTTGCGGATAACAACTCCACAATATTTCTGCGAAGTTCGCTCGCGACTCTTCCGTATATACGATTCGATTAAATTCGCAAACCTATCAAATTAATAATCGCGAACACGAACGTGAATTAAAAATAAAAAACTATGAAAATTGTGACGATAGAGATAAAGATTTTATTCAAACGTACGCGAAAAAAATGTTACGGCGTTAAACGTCTGTCTTCGTTCGAATTTGTCACGTGCTGTGTAAGTAAACAAGCAACTGCTCGCATGTCTGACTTGTGTACATCGCGTTTCTCGCGAAGAATCAAGCTAGCTAGCATTGTCTCTATTGTATCCCGCCTTAGGAAACTCTAACTCTAAATGAAAAATTTCCAATGATCGTGAAATTAATTTTGCGAGCAGTTTATATAATCACGTTAGATCGCTTCGCCCAGGTGCCGCACGATATCGAATTTTACATAATAACAAAGCACGAACTCTATTTTATGAAATACAATCGCGATTAAAGCTCATTCGACAGAGAAAATTAACGACTGGTGGAAGATCTATGACGCGGGTGATGTGATTGCGCATTTTCTGTGGCGCAATCCTTTTGCGCGTTGGCGCAATTTCTTTGCACGTTGGCGCACTGCTCGAGACACTTGGAAGATCGCATTCAATAAAATTGAAAATTTTGAATGTTTATACTAAATACTTTAAGCATTTACCAGATAGTTTTGGGATTTAATTAATAAAAATTTCCTTCGACAAAAATCAATAATCTAAGTTAATCAATTTCTAAATATATATACATTGGGAAAAAAATACTTGAAAATTTATTTGCCAAATTTATGTAAAATATGCATTATCACTAATATTATTATTTGAAAAAACGATATTCCAATTGTTTCCAGCAGTATGATTTTTATTAGACAGCATGTACACATACAGCAAAACTACAATTACAGCAAAATAAATCGCATTGATTCGATAAGCATGTACATCAAAAGACTTTTTGTCTTTCTATTATCAATATGTTTCTTGTTTTTACTCACCAAACCGCCGATCAGGGTAGCCACATTCTGCTTTCGTTTCTGGAACAGAAAAAAGCCATTTCGCCGATTAGATTTGTGCGTTGATGACAATTTGAGTGAAGAAGTTTGAAGAATTAAAAAATAAATAAACGCGATATTTTTCGGAATGTATTCACACTTGGAATATTCCACTTTCCTTTTTCTCGACGTTGCAAATAAATCTCTTAATCAGAACAAATCAAAATTTTTGAAGTGGTGATGTTACTTAGAAAAAATTCTCCCCGCGTATAATTACGATTTAACGCGATCTTTGATTCAATTCAAATTATCTCGATTTCGAGCAAGAGAATTATCAATCTTGTCGGATTTCTAATTACAAATGTTAATTAATGAAGCTCACCTTCGAACTAACCCCGCTCGACCCGAGCCAGATCCTCCGGCGCAGCAGCTCCTAAGAGTCGGCTGGTCGTCTGTTTCGTCTCTGCAATAAAAAGCAGGTTTAATTTAATATTGCACACAATAATGGAGGTATTAAGGAACTCGATTTCAGACAAAAAAATTTCCAGTTTTATCGGAATTATGAATTCAAATTAGCGAAACTCACTTTCGCGCCAACTTTGCCAGGCCCGAGCCGGATCCTCCGGCGCAGCATCCCCTTAGAGTCGAGTGCTCGTCTCTGCAACAAAAAAACATATTTAATTGAGTATTAATTAGTTACACGACGATGGAGGCATTAAGAAACTCGATTTCAAACAAGAAAATTTTCAGTTTTGTTGGATTTCTAATTATAAGTACAAATTAATAAAGCTCACCTTCAAGCCGACTCAGACAGACCCGAGCCGAATCCTCCGGCGCGGCAATCTCCCAGGCATCGCATCCCCTAGAGCCACGTATCTGCGTCTGCTCTATTGGATCTCTATGAAAGAAATTTAATTTAATTTAATAGTTTAATAATTTAATATTAATTAGTTACACGCGATAGCAAAACGAGGAAAAGCAATTGTCGTAACGTTCGAGTTCCTTCCCAATAAGTTTCTGCGCAATAAGAACTAATTAAATCATAGCTGAATAAAGAAGTAATAATACCCGATTAATTAATGGATGATGATATTAATATCTGATCAACAACCATATAATAACACCGATAGTATCAATTAATTACACACTACAGCAAGACGAGATAAGGAAATCTTCATACGCTCGAGTTGCTTCCCAATACAAATAAAAACTCCGCAATAAAAATAATAAAATGACAACTAAATAAAGAAGTAATAATATTCGAATAATAAATGGATGATGATAATATTTGGTCGGGATTGAGGGACTCGATCGCATTTCTCTATCTAACAAGTAAAAAAGTAAATAAAACGCGGTAATTACCTGTCGCGGTAAAGTCCGCAACTTCTGCTCGCGTGAGGAGTACACGTCTTTATTTGTCTTAATTATCGCTTCAGTTGTCGCGAAGTAGAAACGCAGTATTAAAAATCGGTACGGAATAATCTAAAAAATAACGCGCCAGCTCCCTATGTGCTCCTCTCGACGGTTGAGAGTGTTGTGGCATGATGCTCGAGCACGTGCTCGCACATGTGTGTCTACATGAACAGGCTCCCCTCCCCCCCAAGCGCCGCTCAGTCAGCGGCACGAGCGGGCCGTTACGACAGTCCGTTTACCTAGCCTTTGTAGAGCCTAGAGTTTTTGTTAGAATCATTGCCCAAGTATTGTTACTATCAATTATTCGATCATCATTATTTCGTTATCATTCACTCGCGGATATTATCACACGATTGTCGAGCAGATATTATTATCACTACCACTTAATATTCGAGTATTATTATTTCTTTATTCGATTATTATTTAATTTATTCGGTTATTATTTAATAATTGCTATTACGCATAGGAAAGCAACTTGGACGTGCCGTTCTTTACCTCGTCTTTAATCAGTTATTATTGCCGTTGCCTAGTTATTGTTATTCATTGTTATTACCGATTATTCGATTATCATTATTTCTTTATTATCCACTCGCGGATATTATCACACGATTGTCGAACAGATATTATTATCACTAACATTTAATATTCGAGTATTATTACTTCTTTATTCAGTCATTATTATTTAATTATTGCTATTACGAAAGCAACTCGGGCGTGCCGTTAAGACGATTTCCTCGTCTTTGTTTAGTCATTATCGTCGTTGCAATAAATAGTTGTGCGGGCTCTGAGGAAACTATATATGTATATATATATATATATATATATATATATATATATATATATATATATATATACTCTAAATAAAAGTACGGTGCCATTTTGAAAAATATCAGTGAACTAATTTATCGCTCTATTTTATCATAGTTGTCGAAAAACCTAACCGCATGTAATCATAAACTTTTCTGCAAACTTTTCGTATCTTTTTTTGGCATCGAAACTAAATTCTGAAAGTGTAGTAGTGATTTTTGAGATTTTCTTGATTAGAGCATTGCTCAGTATATGACGAAAATGAAAAAAAAATATGTTTAAATTTAAATTTTGAGCTGTTATTTCATTAATTTTTGCATGCACTTTTGTTGTATAAAAACGTTTATAATTCTGTAATTTAAGTAACAAGATGTAAACTTTGCAAAAAAAAAGACAATGTTATGTCGGTAAAGTTTTCATGTTCGGCATCCCATTAAGAACTTGACGAAGTTAATCTGAGCTACTGAAAAGTTCCTTGAGTTTTTTAAATTATCTTTCCCAAGTTCTTAGAGAAATTCAAAGACCAATCTTGCATTAAGCTTTTCAATTAAAAATGTTCGTTATTTATTTCCGAGACCAGTGCTCAAATTAGCTCAAGTAAAGCATAATTTAAGTAGAGAGATCTTTCTGTGTGTTCGTGTACATGAATATACTTGGCTTAAGGTGGTTACGTTAGTAACAGCGTTTGCGCGCAAGATCGCGTACGAAAGGCTACATCTTCCCTCCATGTAAATGCCGGCCAAAGAAGTGACAACTAATGCCGTCATATATAGTTCGGAACTACTTGTGGTTTGGTGCCTCGGAGAAGCCCTTTGGATGTTACGTGTCGAGGATGATGTTACCGTCGAGATTAAGGTGATCCAAGAATTTGACTAAGATACTATGCTCTCAGTATGACGTTCCAAGTGATTTAACTGTTTTGGATTTTTCCTTTACTGTCAATGTACAATTCCCTTCGCTCAACACTTCGCGCGTAATATTGACGAAGTCGAAACGCGCGCGAGTGTAAAAAGTTGTCAAGGAAGCGCAATTATTCATAATTTAGTTAGCTAATTTGGGTACATTGTATAAAACGTAATTGGGCCGCTTCAACTTTATCTTGCCGTTCATCACTATTTTTATGATATTTCTAACAAGTAAATCTACCCAAAAAGTACACTCCGATTTCTTTCTAATTTGACACAAATGTAAAAGTACAAAATATATTTAGGTTATATTTCTTCATTTTGGCCCACTTTGAGTTTCACGGGCAGTTTATAGCTTTTTAATCTTCTCACTCCTGTCATCAACAAGTATAATAAAAATGTATAAGAAATAAAATTGAATACAAAATATAATTAAATAATTTTAACAAAATCGGCATAGCTAAAACACAAACCATTTAAAATTTTTTTAGCTGAGATTCCAACTTAAATATTTTGAATCTGCGCTAAATTAGTCAAAAATTATTCGAATTTCTGCCAAACCGAAATCCGGCAATTCTAATTAAAATTTTAACCCTTGTGTGCGCACCCGGGTAACCGGGTGCCCACCACTGCTCATTTTTGCATGTAAGTGGATTAAAAATGAAAATTTCGCTTTGTACGCCCGGATCGTCGTTATTTAACTCATTTTTAAGCAAATGGTGCATTTGGAGATTTTTAAGAATTTTTTTAAGCATAAATAATCTAGTTTAAAGTATACATATGCCGCGGACGCACCCGGTTACCTGGGTACCCACCATAGAAAAATTCAATTTTGAGTGAACTATTAGCTTTTTTTATTAATTTATTTGATTTATGCATGTGAAATGAGTTGCGTAATAAGAAAATACATGAAAATTTATTTAAAAAACAAAAAAAACATTTATTTATTGCATTCTATGCACTTGGCAAAAGTTATCGCATGTTCATCGCAAATAGGCCTATCACATTCGGAGCAGGCCTTTCGTGTTTTCCTTCTCTTCTTAATTGTTTGTTTGTAACAAATATGGCAGGAACCGATAACTTTCTTCCTTCCTGATGCATCTCGTTGAACTGACGGATCTGGATCAGCCTCCACTGGATTTACTGGCCGACCGATTACACTTTCAATAGCGATCTTGGTGCTATAATTTCTCATTATTTGCACGTTATGATATCGATCCTCAATCATTGGCGTTGCAAGTTCTTCGCTCAATTGGCGTAGAAATAACCGTCGCTGGTTGGTTTTTTTCGGCAGCATCTTATTATTTTCATAATAAATGAGGTAGGCAGCGAGTGAGGCAACGTCTAATATGTTGAAAAACATAACTACCGGCCATCTCAAAGTGCGACGTTGTGTAGTGTATCTACTAATCATTTGGCCCATCGTGTCGACGCCAGCTTTATATTTATTGTAATATGTGATAATATGGGGCTTCTTCTTAGCATCATCGTTCACAGCCATGTCGGAATGCATCGTTGATATTAGAATAACTGCTTTATTCTTCTTCGGTACGTAGGAGCACAGCGTTACTTTTTCGTGGAATCCAAACATAGTAGAGTATAGTTCTCTCGATTTATTCGGAGCCATCACACTTGGAATGTAAGGTTTATTTTTCTTCAAAGTGCCAACTAAAGTTAACTTCCATGAAAGTAAATGTTTGGCAACTGGTAAGGTTGTAAAAAAATTATCCATGGTAATATTTCTACCACTGCCTCGGTACGCGGCTGCAAGTTCTTTTACTATTCTTTCTCCTTGACGTTTCTCTCGAACATTATCTGTTTTGCCTGTGTAAATGATGCCGTGCAAGGGATAGGCATTTTCAGCGTCGCAAATCCACCAAATCTTGATTCCATATTTGGCTGGTTTCGAAGGTATATACTGCGTAAACTTTGTGCGACCGCGAAAAGGATAAAGTTGTTCATCGATCGTTAAATTCTCCGTCGGCTTGTACATCTTAGATAAATTTGCGTTGAGCATTGTCCAGAGATCACGGATCGGAGCTGCTTTGTCTTCTTTTGCGCGTTGCTGGCGTGTATTGGCGTCGTCAAATCTAATAAAACGCATGATGTTTCGAAACCTATTGAGCCCCATTGTCGCTCGATAGAGTGGATATGAATTTGAATGCCACATAACACTTATATGATCGATGTTAGAATTATTAACACCAGAGCAAATCAAAATGGCCATGAATGAGTACATTTCTTGTACAGTAACATGCTTCCATTCTCGCTTCGAATCTGGATGCGCTGCATTGAATGCTGCGTAGACTGACAAAGCCTTTTTATTTGTATGTCGAACGATAATATCTACCATATCTACTGTGAATATTCTCTTGAAAGTGTCGCTTATTGAAAGTGTTGTGGTACAGCTACAGCAGGCCAATTTATTTACAAATGCTTCGGCCTCTCATTTTTT